>NW_023182070.1:0-167 GCF_002007445.2 Ailuropoda melanoleuca | reverse complement strand
TTCCAAGGCACATTTACCCATGGGGAATCTGGGTCCCAAGGAAACGCGGATGTTAGCTGGAGGTGTTATCCTGACGATCTTCTTTAATACCAATATGAAGGGCGCTGAGTCCTCGAAATTCTTCAAAGTTTTCATTTAGACTCCCTTATTTAAGTGAGATGATGTTC
>NW_023182069.1:0-1223 GCF_002007445.2 Ailuropoda melanoleuca | reverse complement strand
ATGGGACCTCCTCCTCTCCTAGGGTGACCCTTCCCCTTACTTGCAACCTGGATGTTTTCCCCTTCTCCCACGCATTCCCCATAATTCCCTCCTGCCCAGTCCCCTTACTGGGAAGGGACATCCTCCAGAAACTGCAAGCTACTATTTGCCTCTCTCCTTCCCCCTCGACTTCAGAGTGTCTCATCTTACCCCTCCTTCCTGCCCCTCTGACCCCCACCCCAGATAGTCTACCCGCAGTGGACCCCCAGGTTGGGGACACCTCTAAACCTATCATTGCCTCCCACCATACCCCCGTTAGAATACAGCTAAAGGATAGCTCCAAGTTCCCCTCCCGAGCACAGTTCCCCATTTCCCTGACTCACCGCCAGGGTCTCAAGCCCATCATAGACCGGCTGAGACACCAGGGACTCCTTATTCCCATCAACTCCCCCTGCAACAGCCCCATCCTGCCAGTCCGCAAACCCTCGGGGGCTTACTGACTGCTGCAGGACCTGCGACTCATTAATGAGGCCATAGTCCCGCTTCATCCTGTCATCCCCAACCCCTACATCCTACTGTCCCACGTCCCACCTGACACCTCTCACTTTACAGTACTGGATTTAAAGGATGCCTTCTTTACCATTCCCCTGCACCCTGACTCCTACTTCCTTTTTGCCTTTACCTGGAAGGACCCGGACACACATGTCTCCGGGCAGCTGACCTGGACAGTCCTGCCTCAGGGATTCAGAGACAGTCCCCATATTTTTGGTCAGGCGTTGGCCACTGACCTGCAGCAGTGCGCCCTTAAGGCCAGTACCCTGCTACAATATGTGGACGATCTCCTCCTCTGCAGCCCCTCTCTCTCCTTATCCCAGGAAGACACCTCTACCCTACTCAATTTCCTGGGGAGCAAAGGGTACCGGGTCACCCCTTCAAAGGCCCAACTGTGCACCCCCTCAGTCACGTACCTGGGTATCTTCCTGACTCCCACCTCTAAGTCCCTTACCGGGGACCGCATCCACCTCCCCTGGGAACTCCAGCCTCCTCAAACCGCGGAGGAAATTCTCTCCTTTCTTGGGCTTGTAGGCTTTTTCAGACATTGGATTCCCAATCTCTCTATCCTGGCCCGACCTTTATACCAAGCAGCCAAGGAGACCCCCCAGGGTCCTCTCGCTGACCCCACTTCAGTCCGGCACTTGTTCTCCAAGCTGCGGGACTACCTCACCGCCGGACCAGTCCTGGCG
>NW_023182068.1:466-582 GCF_002007445.2 Ailuropoda melanoleuca | reverse complement strand
TAAGAAGCTGTGGTCCATATATACAATGGAATATTACTCAGATATCAGAAAGAACGAATTCTCAACATTTGTTGCAACATGAACGGCACTGGAGGAGATAATGCTAAGTGAAATTA
>NW_023182068.1:0-165 GCF_002007445.2 Ailuropoda melanoleuca | reverse complement strand
GTGACTAAGATAATATAATAAAAAATCATTAAAAAAAAAAAAGAATGCAAAGTTGGAGAAGGGAGAGTTCAGGATCACGGGTCACAGGCTTTCGCTTGGCCCTCGGAGATGACGCTAATCTGCTACAGCGATGGGTCCTGGAAAGTTGAAGAAAGGGAAGGCCTG
>NW_023182067.1:0-721 GCF_002007445.2 Ailuropoda melanoleuca | reverse complement strand
AGAGAGTGCTCAAGTGTGTGAAATGTTGTTGACAGGTTACTTAAAATGAAGACCGATAAATGACTATCGTATAGGTGTGTTAGGCAGAATAATGCCCCTCTCTACCCGCAGATGTCTGTACCCTAAACCCCAGAATCTGTGAACATGTTACCTTGTATGGAAGAAGGGACTTTACAGATGTGATTAAGGATCTGGACTTTGAGGTACAGAAATTATCCTATTTTATCTTGGTGGGCTCATTTTATTCACATAGTCCTTAAAGTTGAAAACTTTTCCTGGCTGTGGTGTGTGTGTGTGTTTGTGTGTGTCAGAGAGACAGAGACAGAGGGAGAAGCACGAGAAGAATTTAAGGCCCTGTTGCTTGGTTCTGAGATGTAGGAACTGTGTATAAGGAACTGAATTGTGGCAACAGCAAGGAAAAGGATCTAACCTAAAACCTCCAGAAAGGAACATAGTCCTGCTGGCACCTTGATTTTAACCCTCTGGGACCTATGTTGACTTCTAACGTACAGAACTTTAAGATAATAAATCGGTATTGTCATAAACCATTAGGTTNGACCTATGTTGACTTCTAACGTACAGAACTTTAAGATAATAAATCGGTATTGTCATAAACCATTAGGTTTGTAGTAATTTGTATGGCAGCAGTGGAAAACTAATGCAGTAGGCCATTTGTTGCCTTGATGGGCAGTTTTGGTATAGTGGTGGCCATGAAGGCCTG
>NW_023182066.1:610-1396 GCF_002007445.2 Ailuropoda melanoleuca | reverse complement strand
GTGGCACTGCAGATCTGGTGAAGCGTGGTCCTTTCTTTAGCAGCTCGTATTTATCTCGATTCACTCTGTGCGAAATCCTCTGAGGAGTGCTTTGCATGGATGAGCTCATGAGTAAGACTCCGAAGTGTTCCTCATTTTGCAGCTGAGTGCACAAAGGTNTGCACAAAGGGCAGGAAGGTCAAGTCCCCTGCCTCAGGCCACACAGCAATGGGAAGGGCAGGGACCTTGCTCTATCCTCCTGCCTGAATTCATCTCTCTTTGATCCACCCTCTCTGAACGTTTAGTTTGTTGATAAATAACATCAGGGTTGCTTTTGAAGATCTGCCTGCCTGTCTATCTGCCAATCTATTAAATCTGTCTTCCTCGCTCCCTCTCCCTCTTTCTCACCCTCTGTCCCTCCCTCCCTCTCTCCTTCCACAAATGTATGCATATCTCAGGCACCCTTGAGTACCTGCCCCCCCGCATCTTTCTCCTAATCTGTAACACTCCTGAGAAATCGACTTCGTTCACTCAATCAGAATGTATTTGTTGGGTATCCACTATTAGCAAGGCCCGGGGGAAATTATTCTGTGCAAATGAGAGATGAACAAATCTGTCTCCTGATCTCATAGTGTTTAGAATATCATAGTATGTTTAGCTTTTTGGAGGCCAATTAAAACCCCATTTTAAATGTACTGGGAAAGTCTATTGATGAGAGAGGGGTCGATTACACCCTCTACCTTCATGGATAGAGTGCCCTGCCTGATACACGTGAACGTTTAAAAATAAACAAACAAACAAAAAAAC
>NW_023182066.1:0-262 GCF_002007445.2 Ailuropoda melanoleuca | reverse complement strand
CTACAGGTCTTCAGGGCTTGCTGATGCTGGAGATGAATGTAGCTGATGGGGAATCGGGGCAGAAGTCCTGGTGGCCTCGGGAAGGACGAGAAGGTCCAGCTCGTGGGAGTCCAATCTAGACTCTGTCGGGGAGGGCATACAGATGGTGTAGCCAAAAATAAACAAACGCGGGGCACCTGGGTGGCTCATTCGGTTAAGCATCTGACTCTTGACCTCAGCTCAGGTCTCGATCTCAGGGTCGTGCGTTCAAGCCCTGTGTTGG
>NW_023182065.1:1126-1402 GCF_002007445.2 Ailuropoda melanoleuca | reverse complement strand
AGAAATTCTTTGTAGATCTTGGATACTAATCTTTTATCTGTAGTGTCCTTTGCAAATATCCTCTCCCATTCTGTGGGCTGCCTCTTAGTTTTTTTTATGTTTCCTGGGCTGTGCAGAAGCTTATCTTGATGAAGTCCTACAAGTTCATTTTTTCTTTCGTTTCTCTTGCCTTTGGATATGTGTCATGAAAAAAAGTTGCTGTGGCCGATGTCAAAGAGGTTGCTGCCTATGTTCTCCTCTAGGATTTTGATGGATTCCTGTCTCACACCGAGGTCT
>NW_023182065.1:0-1060 GCF_002007445.2 Ailuropoda melanoleuca | reverse complement strand
TTTGCATGTAGCTGTCCAATTTTCCCAGCACCATTTATTGAAGAGACTGTCTTTTTTCCACTGGATGTTTTTTCCTGCTTTGTCAAAGATTAGATGCCCTAAGAGCTGAGGGTCCATTTCTGCATTCTCTATTTGTTCCACTGGTTTATGTGTCTGTTTTTGTGCCAGTACCATGCTGTCTTCATGATCACAGCTTTGTAGTATAGCTTGAAATCTGGCAACGTGATGCCCCCAGCTTTTTTTTTTTTTTTCCTTTTCAACAATTCCTTGGCGATACGGGCCTTTTCTGGTTCCACACAAATTTGAGGGCTGTTTGTTCCAGTTCTTTGAAAAATGTCATTGGTATTTTGATCAGGGTGGCACTGAAAGTGTAGATTGCTCTGGGTAGCATAGATATTTTAACTATGTTTATTCTTCTGATCCATGAGCATGGAATATTTTTCCATCTTTTTGTGTCTTCTTCAATGTCTTTCAAGAGTGATTTGTAGTTTCTAGAATATAGATCCTTTACATCTCCGGTTAAATTAATTTCTAGATAACATATGGTTTTTGGTGCTACTGTAAATGGAATGGATTCCCTAATTTCTCTTTCTTCAGTCTCATTGTTCATGTATAGAAATACAACTGATTTCTGAGCATTGATTTTGTATCCCGCCACATTACTGAATTGCTCTATAACTTCTAATAGTTTGGGGTGGATTCTTTTGAGTTTTCCATATAGTGTATCATGTCATCTGCAAAGAGAGACAGTTTGACTTCTTCTTTGCTGATTTGGATATCTTTTACCCCTTTTTGTAGTCTGATTGCTGTTGCAAGGATTTCTAGTACTATGTTGAATAATAATGGCGAGAGTGGGCATCCTTGTCGTGTTTCCTGATCTTAATGGAAAGGCTTACAGCTTTTCCATTGAGAATGATATTCCCTGTAGGCTTTTCATAGATGGTTTTTATGAAACTGAGGAATGTACCCTCTATCCCTACACTCTGAACGATTTTAATCAGGAAAGTATGCTGTATTTTGTCAAATGCTTTTTCTGCATCAGTTGAGAGGATCATATGGT
>NW_023182064.1:0-1522 GCF_002007445.2 Ailuropoda melanoleuca | reverse complement strand
ATCCAACAAGTGGATATGACAATTATAAATATATATGCCCCCAACAGGGGAGCAACAAGATACACAAGCCACTCTTAACCAGAATAAAGAGACATATACATAAAAATACACTAATAGTAGGGGACCTCAACACCCCACTATCAGAAATAGACAGAACACCATGGCCAAAACTAAGCAAAGAATCAAAGGCTTTGAATGCCATACTCGACGAGTTGGACCTCATAGATATATATAGAACACTACACCCCAGAACCAAAGAATACTCATTCTATTCTAATGCCCATGGAACATTCTCAAGAATAGACCATGTTGTGGGACACAAAACAGGTCTCAACCAATACCAAAAGATTGAAATTATCCCCTGCATGTTCTCANTATTCTCAGACCACAACGCTCTGAAATTGGAACTCAACCACAAGGAAAAACCTGGAAGAAACTCAAACACTTGGAGGCTAAGAACCATCCTGCTCAAGAATGACTCGATAAACCAGGAAATCAAAAAACAAATTAAACAATTTATGGAGACCAACGAGAATGAATACACAACGGTCCAAAACCTATGGGATACTGCAAAGGCAGTCCTAAGGGGGAAATACATAGCCATCCAAGCCTCACTCAAAAGAATAGAAAAATCTAAAATGCATTTTCTATATTCTCACCTCAAGAAGCTGGAACAGCAACAGAGGGACAGGCCTAATCCACTAAAGAGGAAGCAGTAGACCAAGATTAGAGCAGAAATCAATGAATTAGAAACCTGAAGTACGGTAGAGCAGATCAACAGGACTAGAAGCTGGTTCTTTGAGAGAATCCATAAAATTGATAGACCACTGGCAAAACTTGTCCAAAAACAAAGAGAAAGGACTGAGATTATTAAAATTATGACTGAAAAGGGAGAGGTCACGACCAGCACCATTGAAATTGCAAGGATTATTAGAAACTTTTATCAACAGCTATATGCCAAAAAACTAAACAATCTGGAAGAGATGGAGGCCTTCCTGGAAACCTATAAACTACCAAGACTGAAACAGGAAGAAATTGATTTCTTAAACAGGCCAGTTAATTATGAAGAGATGGAGTCAGTGATAAACAACCTTCCAAATAATAAAACTCCAGGCCCAGACGGTTTTCCTGGGGAATTCTACCAAACATTCAAAGAAGAAATAATACCTATTCTCCTAAAGCTATTTCAAAAAATAGAAACAGAAGGAAAGCTACCAAACTCATTCTATGANGCTACCAAACTCATTCTATGAGGCCAATATTACCTTGATCCCCAAACCTGGCAAAGACCCCCTCAAAAAGGAGAATTACAGACCGATTTCCCTAATTAATTTGGACGCAAAAATCCTCAACAAGATCCTGGTTAATAGAATCCAACAGTACATTAAAAGGATTATCCATCATGACCAAGTGGGATTCATCCCTGGGTTGCAAGTGTGGTTCAACATTCACAAATCGATCAGCATGATACATCATATCAACAAGAAAAGTCTCAGGAACCATATGATCCTCTCAATTGATG
>NW_023182063.1:0-1028 GCF_002007445.2 Ailuropoda melanoleuca | reverse complement strand
AATGTGTATGCAGGTAGGAATTCATGACAGCCCGGAGCCAGATACCACTTTACTTCCTTGCCCGGAACCACCGAATAAGAAAGCACTTCCTGGGAAACCGGCTCCTTGCTTGCTCTTAAATGGAAAATTACTCTCCCAAGTGANAAAAAAAAAAAATGTGCTAGCCATAGCTTTCTACGGATGCACCTCCTTCCAACTTTTTACTGAGCAGGGCAAAAAGGAGGCCCATTCCCAAATTGTGCTGAGACCGTGCAAGTGTGGGTAATGTGTATGCAGGTAGGAATTCATGACAGCCCCGAGCCAGATACCACTTTACTTCCTTGCCCCGAACCACCGAATAAGAAAGCACTTCCTGGGAAACTGGCTCCTTGCTCGCTCTTAAATGGAAAATTACTCTCCCAAGTGACACACTGCTTTATAATTATCCAACAGTTTCAGTCTGTCACTACGAACAACTTAATGCCTAAAAACCATTTGGCTGAAAATTTCTTTTGTTCCAGATTTGAAATAAGGGAGTGATTTTCTTGAAGCAAGGGTTTTCGTTAATGTACTTCGGTAATTTAATTTTTGGCAATTGCTATGTAATACTTGTCATTCCGCTACGTGTTTTTGTTTTGTTTTACTTAGAATTGCATACAGAAAACAAATGAGAGAGCGTAAGGGGAGAAAAAAAAATGAAGAAAGGAGAGGACATTTCCAAAGAGTGGGAAATCCCGCTGCCCTGAGGGAGGGGGTGGTTGGGAATGGTGGGATTACCTTTCTTATTTACTGAGCATGTCATAGGAAAATGACCCCTAGTTAGCCACATTCTTTGAACAATTCCCTTTCAGAATTTTATAAAAAAGACTGGTTTTGAAGTCCACTTGCTGGATCACAATTTGGAGAAGCAAGAGATTCTGCCTGCGTTGCTGATTTGGATAACTGTGTGTTTAGACTTTTTAAGTGACTTCAGCCATGGTGATGAATGATCATTTCCCTTCATACGGGAAACATGGCAAACATTTAAATAGCTAACTAATGACCTTTTT
>NW_023182062.1:451-796 GCF_002007445.2 Ailuropoda melanoleuca | reverse complement strand
GCCGAATTGTCTTTCTCAGTGCTGTGTTCGTCGTGTTTCAATCACGGTACGAAGCATCTTGATTCCTGTTCTACCTTCCAAAAAGCCGTCATGACTTCAATGGCTTTCCCCTCACACTTTGTTTTTTGGTTTAAGGCCTGGATCCTCCCCAGGCCCCTACACCCAATGTGAACCGGGGTCCGCAGTGAAAAGGCTGCTGTTCGCTGGAGGTGTTTCCCTGGACGCTCTGCTTTATTACCAATGAGAAGGGCGCTGAGTCCTCGAAAATCCTGAACCTTTTCATTCATGCTCTCTTACTCACGAGAGATGATGATTGTTGATATTTCCCTGGACTGTGTGGGGTCT
>NW_023182062.1:0-306 GCF_002007445.2 Ailuropoda melanoleuca | reverse complement strand
ATTGCCGCCAGCAGTTTTGACAGGATTTCCCCAGGGAGCAAGCATTTCGTTGGAAGCGGGTTTTGGCCGAATTGTGTTTCTCAGTGCTGTGTTCGTCGTGTTTCACTCACGGTACCAAAGCACCTTGATTCCTGTTCCACCTTCCATAAGGCCATCGTGAATTAAAGGGTTTTCCCCTCACACTTTGTTTCTTGGTTCTAAGGGCTGGATCCTCGAGGACCAGGCCCTTACACAAAATGTGGCATCGGGGTCCCCAGTGAAAAGGCTGCTGTTCGCTGGAGGTGTTTTCCTGGAGGCTCTGCTTTA
>NW_023182061.1:0-2874 GCF_002007445.2 Ailuropoda melanoleuca | reverse complement strand
AAAAAAAATGTTGTATTGAGGGGGCGCCTGGGTGGCTCAGTCGGTTAAGCGGTTAAGCATCTGCCTTCAGCTCAGGTCATGATCCCAGAGTCCTGGGATCGAGCCTCACATCAGGCTCCCTGTTTGGTGGGGAGCCTGCTTCTCCCTCTCCCTCTTCCCCTGCTTGTGCTCTCTCTCTCTTTCTCTGTCAAATAAATAAATAAAATCCTTAAAAAATGTTGTATTGAGAAAAAATATGTTCTATGAGGTTTGGTTATTAAAAACCAAGACATTTTCTACTGGGGAAATTCTGTGGTGTGGTCTTGTACCTCACACAGTTCTTGGGAAGGTTAAATGGGATAATACACGTCGAACACTTGGCACACAAACAATCAACTTACAGCTCTTGTATTAATACTCAATTGCATTTCTGTCGTAGAAATATTTGGCAGAGTATTGTTTCATCCTATTATTATCTTCATTGGCTCATAATTATTTATAGGTATTTTCAATGCAAAAATAACTGAATAGGTTTTGTTCTTTTGGTTCAGTTTTACTGTGGTAACTTAATTTTTTTACTATGGTAACTTTAATTTGGATGTCATTTTATTAAAATTTTTTACAACTTACAAGTCTCTTTTTGCAGTTTTGATCTTCAAAATTTATCTTTACTTTAAAAAATAAAATTCCACAAAAATTCAAGCTGAAATTCAAAATCTCAGCACCAGGTGGTGCTTGGCCAGGCTTTTAGAATTTAAGGCATACCACCCACTTGCCTTGTTTAAATCAAATTTTCCCACGTCCTTTATTATTTTAAAAAAAAAAGGAGGTATTAACTCCACTTAATTGAAACTATTTGAATCAGTGGAGCAGACAATTATCACAGATAAAGACTTTCTGTCCACTTCACACCACTTACCACAGTTGGAGTAGTTAGCTAGGTTGTTCATCACCAGCCTCCCCCACTAGACTCTGAAGGATCAGATCTGGTTTTGGTCCCCAATGGATAGCCTGTCCCTAAGAGTGTGCCTGGTACTTAGTGGTACTCAGTAAAAATTTGGTGAATCAAGGAATAAAAAATAAAATGATCTTAAGAGAATCTCTCCATTTCCCATATGCTTCATTGCTTATATTATGATTGGCCTTAATTGCTCTCTTTTCCTCAGTGAAATCATAATATGTCTTAGAGCATAAACTGAGCCATGTAGGTAGGGTTGCCAGATTTAGCAAATAAAAATACAGGATACCCAGTTAAATTTGAATTTCAGATCAACAATCACTATTTGCAAAATTGGGGATGAACTGATACTAAAAATATTATTCGTTGTTGATCTGAAATTCAAATTTAACTGGGTGTCCTGTGTTTTTACCTAGAAACCTACTTCTACTCTCTCCAAATTAAAAAGTCTAGAAACAAATATGGAAAATTCTAAGCCACATACCAAAATATTCATGTTCCTCCCCCACTCTCACCCCACAACATCTCCCAGTGACTTTTTTCCCCTAGTATTTTTTTTGGCAAACCTATCAAATGCCTTGAGTCTGGAATATTTTCAGCAATGCCAAATAACCTCATTCATCTAAGATCTTGCGACAAATCTATGGATGGATGCCATCAAAGGAATTAAACAAAAGTAATCTTTTTTTTTTTTTAAAGATTTTTTATTTATTTATGTGACAGAGAGACAGCCAGCGAGAGAGGGAACAGAGCAGGGAAGTGGGAGAGGAAGAAGCAGGCTCCCAGCGAAGGAGCCCGATGTGGGACTCCATCCCGGAAGCCAGGATCATGCCCTGACCCGAAGGCAGACGCTTAACGACTGCGCCACCCAGAGCCCCAACAAAAGTAATTTCTAATAACTTTTAGCATAGCAAATATTCAGAAGAGAATCATATATATATAACCATATGGCACAACTAATCACTAAAGACTAAAGATCAGGCAAATTTCTATAGTTGAGAATAAAACTTAAAGAATTATGTATATGTATCTCAATATATATGTCAACATATATTGACATGGCCTGGAGATTTTTCTTTTTTTTTTTTTTAAATTGATTATTGAAGTATAATTGACATACAATGTTATATTAGTTTCAGATATACAACATACTGATTCAACAATTCTACACATTACTCAATGCTCACCACAATAAGTATAGTTATCATATGATATTATTACAATATTATTGACTATATTCCTTATACTGTACTTTTCATCTCTGTGACTTATTTTATAACTGGAAGTTTGTACCTCTTAATCCCCTTCACCTATTTTGTCCATTCTCCCAGTCCCTTCCTTCTGGCAACCACCAGTTTGTTCTCAATATTTAAGAAAGTGTTTGGTTTTTTGTTCATTTTTTTTTTTATTCCACATATAAGTGAAATCATATGGTATTTGTCTTTCTCTGTCTGGCTTCTTTCATTTAGCACAATACCCTCGAGTTCCATCCATATTGTTGCAAATGAAGAATTAGATATATTTTTGAAGACTTATTTATTTATTTTAGAGAGTGAGAGCATGAGCAGGGGGTGGGGGCAACAGAAGAGGGAAAGAGAATCTGAAGCAAACTTTGTACTAAGTGCTTAGCCAGAGGTGGGGCTCGATCATAACCCTGAGATCACAACCTGAGCAGAATCCAAGAACTGGTCACTTAACTGATTGGGCCACACAGACACCCCAAGAATTGTATTTTTTTAACTACTATTGTCAGACCTTCTTGGATAAGTGAACACTTCCTCCATGGTTCCAGACTCATTGATTTTATAAGAATTCCATCAACTGTATATTTCATATCAAGAATCTAGGTATCCATTTTTGAGTAATAATATCTTTGGTTGAGTAAAAATGCTTTAATTGAATGTATTGTAATAGTTTTAAGAAAGAAGAAGTTGCAA
>NW_023182060.1:2816-3032 GCF_002007445.2 Ailuropoda melanoleuca | reverse complement strand
CCCCCCCCCCCCCCCCCCGGGGCCCTCGGTCCTCAAGTGGGAGCACCGAGCAGCATAGAACCTTGCATGGGCCAGGCGGACAGGGTGCTTGGCCAAGGAGGCAGGGCGGGGAAGCTGGACTAGGAAGGGGTGGGAGGACAGTGCTCTGGGGTGAGTTCTAGGCTGTTGGCTAGCTCCCAAATTTAGTTTAGGTTATGTTTGCTTTTTTTTTTTTTT
>NW_023182060.1:0-2786 GCF_002007445.2 Ailuropoda melanoleuca | reverse complement strand
TTTTTTTTTTTTTTTTTTTTTTTTTTTTTGGTAGGCTCCAAGCCCAGCATGGGGCTTGAAGACCCTGAAATTAAGAGTCATAGGCTCTACTGACCAAGACAGCCAGGGGCCCCTTAGTTCAGGTTTAAAAAAAAAAGAAGTGTTTAGTTAGGAGCACTTGGGGGGCTCAGGTGGTCGGGCGTCTGGCTCTTAGTTTCAGCTCAGGTCATGGTCTCAGGCTCTTGGGATCAAGCCCTGCATCAGGCTCTGTGCTCAGCCGGGAGTCTACTTGGGATTCTCTCTCTCCTTCTCCAAACTGTACCCCTTCTCTCCCTCTTTTTCTCTCTCTTGCCAAAATAAAGAAGTAAATCTTTAAAGAAAAAAGAAATGTTTCGAGCACAAAGTGAATTGTGAGTCCCCCTCTTGGATGGGCTCAGTATTCTTTGTTTTCATCAGGTGTCATCTACCTGGAGGGTAGAATGGTTCCTTCAATACTGGGGGCTGGCAGGAGAGAGGAAACAAAGCACGGGACCCATGATGTCATGGGGTGCAGGGAGGGAATCCGCCTGCTTGACTAAACCACCACATGGAGAGCCAGGAGCAGCCTGGCCTTCAGACCTAAACCTGGGCCCCCTCCAACAGGCCTTCAGACCTAAACCTGGGCCCCCTCCAAGTGGCTGCCGTCCGCTCCCTTCTGAGGGACTTCCCCTGCCGACGAGCCCAGCAGTGGGAGGCTGTTATCCACTGCACGCACTTTCCTTTCTGACCCCATGTGCACATCTCAAGCATCTCAACTGTCATGTGAGCCATTTTTTTTTCATGCCTAGTGTGGAGCCCAACATGGGGCTTGAACGGACGACCCCATGAGCAAGACCTGAGCTGCGATTAAGAGCCGGCTGCCTAACCACCTGAGCCGCCCTAGGGCACCATGGGATCCATCCTGATAGGTGATGGGACTGGCGGTCAGGCAGTGCGTGCTGTGTGTGCATAGCCGTGTGGGCTGCCGCGGGCTAGCCCCGGTGTGGGGGCTTTCCACCCTCGGCTCCCTCCGTATCACCAGTGCCGAAACTCTGGCAGAGGACTGGCTGACCTGCCTGGGGTTACAAAGCCCAGAAGCCCAGCCAGGACTTCCCACCCCAACTACAGGTCTTTTCAATGTGGAAAATCTTCCAACATGGGGGGTGATCTCCTTGGAAACCCAGCGCTGGAAAACTAGTTGGTCGACATTCCGTATGAGGCAGAGGAATGAGGGCTACACGTGCGTGTTACAGAAATGCGTCTTTTCCAACTTGCATGGACCCAGGAAACAACGCAGTGATGCTTAAACATGGGTTAAGTCAAACTTGAGGTTCCTACAGCCCACCCTCCTCCACCCCCCAATCCACACCCTTTGGAAATTAAGAGTGCTAAGTCACATTTGAATAAATGGAAAATGTTCTTACGTCTACACCAAATGTTCTTTAGCTGTGGAAAAAGATGGGCTTTACACAAATGGAAGGTTCTCAGCTATTTGCCTTGGTATCTTGGGAAGAATGAAGCCTTTGCACCAAAAGAAAGGACTGAGGGAGGGGGGCAGGACGCGGGGTGCTGGAACCTAAGCTCCCTTCTCTAGCCTTTTGGATGCTGGATTGACTTGTCTCTGCCAGGTGCTGGAATGCTGCTTTGAATCCTGTCTGGGTGGTCTTCTCCAGCTGCTTGCTTTGAGGAGAGGATGGCAGAGGCAGTGGGTACAGGGCACCGATAAGCTGTTGTTGTGGGTTGAATAGTGTCCCCTCCCCGCACACTCATTTCCACCCACAGCCTCAAGATTGCAACCTTATTTTGGGTCACCTTCAATAGAGGCTTTGTAGATATAATTAGTGAAGTCAGGACGAAGTCATGCTGATTAGGGTGGGCCTTAAACTGGATGAGAATAGAAGCAGTCACAGAGACCCACAGGAAAGGAGGCAGAAACTGGAGTGATGCAGTGACAGCCGAGGAATGCCAAGGTTGGCTGGCTACCACCAGAAGCTGTCAGCACTGGGAGAGGCAGGAAGGGTCCTGCCCTGGAGCCTTGGGAGGGAGCAGGGGCCATGCCACCATGATTCTAGACTCCTGGCCTCCCAGTTGGTGCTTTGGTACAGCAGCCCTAGGAAGGAATACTGTGGGGAAGGCTTTTTTTCTGGGGACATATGTCCAAAAGCATAGAAGAAACCACATTCCACAGGAGAAGACATTTGCAAAGGTCTTATCAGAGAAAAGGCTAGGATCTAAAATCTATAAAGAACTTATGAAGCTCAACACCCAAAAAACAAATAATCCAGTCAAGAAATGGGCAGAAGACATGAACAGACATTTCTCCAAGGAAGACATCCAAATGGCCAACAGACACATGGAAACGTGCTCCACATCACGTGCCCTCAGGGAAATGCAAGTCAAAACCACGTCAGACACCACCTCACACTGGTCAGAATGGCTAAAATGAACCACTCAGGAAACGACAGATGCTGGCAAGGATGTGGAGAAAGGGGAGCCCTCTTACACTGTTGGTGGGAACGTAAGCTGATGCAGCCACTGTGGAAAACAGTACGGAGGTTCCGCAAGAAGTTGAAAACAGAGCTATCCTACAACTTAGCAATAGCACTACTAGGTATTTATCCCAAGAATACAAATATAGTGTGATTCAAAGGGACACCGGCACCGCAATGTTTATAGCAGCAATGTCCACAACAGCCAAACTATGGAAAGAGCCCACAAGTCCATCCACAGATGAATGGATAAAGAAGATGTGGTTCATATATGTAATGGAATATTAGCCATCGGAAAGG
>NW_023182059.1:0-3871 GCF_002007445.2 Ailuropoda melanoleuca | reverse complement strand
AACTGAAGACTTCAGAGGAGAGGGGGGTGGGGGAATGGGATAGACTGGTGATGGGTAGTAAGGAGGGCATGTATTGCATTGTGCGCTGGGTGTTATGCGCAACTAATGAATCATCAAACTTTGCGCAACTAATGAATCGTGGAACTGGTCGGAAACCAGGGATGTACTGTATGATGACTAACATAATATAATAAAAAAATTAAAATAAAAAAAAGAAATGAAAGCACAATTCTACTTACTTGAGAATTAAGTACATTTTTGTATGTTTCATAGGTACTTGTTAAAAACTGTGCCAGGCTTTTCACTCCTTACTTCTTAAGTGTTTTATTTTTTATTTGTAAATTTTTTGAATATTAGTCTGTAACATGTTTTCTAACCCAACTTACTTTAATGTCAATTTTGGCTATGTATCTTCTTGTCTTTTAGAGTTTCTTATGTTCATCATGGGCATAAAATACTCACTGGAAAAATTTGGTCTTTCAATATCCTTTCCCCAAATAAACCAGTTCCTCATTCTAGAAGAAACTATCTTTCCTTCTTTCCAGAGATTCTGTACATATACTTAAGCTTCCATGAAGTAGAATCATACTATATGCCATTTTGTGCCTTACTCCTTACGGTCTGAAATGGGTCTTACTTCACTAAAATGGAGGTGTTGGTAGAGCTGCATTCTTTTCTGGAGAATCTATATGGGAGATTAAATCTGTTTTTTTCATCTCTCTAGCTATTACTGCTCCCTGTGTTCCTTGATTCATGGCCTCCTTCAAAACTAGTGATGGCAAGTTGAGTCTTTTTACATCCGATCACTCTGACAGTGTCTCTTTTGTTTTTCTTCCATGTTTAAAGACCCTCATGATTACATCCTGGGATCATTCAGAGTAATCTCCTTATCCTATGGTCAGCTCATTAGCAACCTTAGTTACATCTGCAATATTGTTTGTTTCAAGTATTTAAATTCTAGTTAGTTAAATGTAGTGTAATATTTTTTTCAGGAGTAAAATTGAGTGATTGATTTATCACTTAAATATAACATCCAGTGTTCATCCATCTGCAATATTAATTCCCGCTTGCTATGTAACCTAGTTCAGTTTCTGGGAGTTAGGCTGTAGACTTGTTTGGGGGTATGATTATGCATACTACTGTGTCAGAAGGGAATGGGAAGCAATTACTACCTGGAAAGGGGCAGGTGCTTATGAGTGGAATCACTGTATATGGTCCACTATGTTGTTTTCCATGGGATATATGCTGGACACTCCCACCATAAGAGATGAATTCTAAAGACACTGGTGCTTAGTAGCTATGATGAAAGATCTGAGTGCTAGCAGGTTGTGGTTCCTTTTGGAAAAGGACAGGTTTTTCCCTTATATTTTCCTTTACTGTGAACTGTAAGCTCTTCTTAGGGTTTCCATAAGCTGTTCTACTTTTCTAATGTCTGGTTGAAGCCTGAGGTGCTGTTAGACTTCGTACTTTCTACCATTTGTCTAATATAGAACAATAGGACTTAAGGACAGGTACTTAGATTCCTCCCCTATCAGATGGCCATTTATTTCTCCTTAGTTTTGTGTATTTCAGCATTTATAACTGTGGATTAAGTGGTTTCTCCTTACATCATATTTTTCTTTTGAGCTTCTGTGTTCAAACTGCCCTTCTCTATTTAATGAAGCTGCAAGACTGGTCCCTTACATATTTGGGGCAAAAAGCAGATAGGTTGTGCCCAGCCTGCCTAAATGCTTTTCTACTATCTGTAGAAAAATATAACATGATGGTTTCTCTATCTAAGATGACATCTATCCTTAAGCCCTATGATTCATAAAGGATTACATTTGTTTTCAAATAAAAACAGCCAATTTGGGGGGCTTAGCTGAGTCAGTTGGTTAAGAGTCTGCCTTCGGCTCAGGTCATGATCTCAGGGTCCTGGGATTGAGCCCTGTGTTAGGCTCCCTGCTCAGTGGGGAGTCTGCTTCTCCCTCTCTCTCTCCCCACCCCCAACGTACGTGCACACACTCTCTCACTTTCTCTCTCTCTCTCTCTCAAATAAAATCTCAAAAAAAAATCAGCCAATTCAGATTAATTCCTGCTTATTTTGGGTTCTCCAAAAAGACACACTAAGGATTTGGGTACCAATAAATTACTGAGAGGGTGACTCCAGGAAGCATAAGGAGGAAGTTAGGAAAGGCAGGTAAACCACTAAAAATACATTAGTGAAAAGGCGACTGTGGGCAACTTGGGCTAATTCTGCTGAAAAATTTTGGTGGGACTGTTTTGAAGAATGAGTTATGTAGACTCCCAAAAGGCAGGCCACCCAGTCCTTCTCCATCCCGGATGAGGGTTCTTCTGAGGCACTCCCAGGGCTCATACAAGTAATTATGTAGGAGAACAGAGAGACGAGAATCAATTAGTGTATGGAGCTGTCTATAGATGACCTCTGGGTGGCCTGAGCAAATAAGAGGAGCTGAGTGCTTGCTTAGTCTATCACTCACACATTTGGATATACTTGTGCCCATATTGAGTTAATTTGTTTTGTTTTGGTTGGTCATCATACTGAAGCCTGAATATTTACAAAGAAACTTAAAATAACATGATCAGTGTGAGATGCTAATGACCCCATAGTTGAAACAAGTCCCTAGGCAACAATCCATATTCATTATCTTCCTCTTTACTCTTCTGGATTCACCTTTATCCTCTGCCAGTATTTTTGCTGATGTAGTTTCTTTCTCAGTAAGGATACCCAGATCTATATCCATTAAGAGTCTGAGCACCTAGTTAACTTGTCATGGATGCTGCAGTGTACTTGTCACCACTGTGTCTCTAAGATACATTCATTCAACCCCACAAGTATAGACATAGGTTTCTCCTACAAAATGGGGACTATTTCCTTATGATGCTCAATGATGCTAATGACAGTTGGAGTGCAACTGCTGTGTTGTAGGGTAGCTCTATTTTTAACTTCTTGAGGAACCTCCATACTGTTTTCCAGAGTGGCTGTACAAGTTTGCATTGCCACCAACAGTGTAAGAGGGTTCTCCTTTCTTCCACATCCTTGCCAACATCTGTTGTTTCCTGACTTGTCAATATTAGCCATTCTGAGTGGTGTGAGGTGGTATCTCATTGTGGTTTTAATTTGTATATCCCTGATTCCAAGGGATGTGGAGCATTTTTCACTTCTCTGTTGGCCATTTGGATGTCATCTTTGGAGAAATATCTGTTCATGTCTTCTGCCCATTTCTTGATTGGATGATGTGATGTTTGGTTGTTGAGTTTGATAAGTTCTTTATGGATTTTTGATACTAGCCCTTTATCTGACATGTCATTTGCAAATATCTTCTCCCATTCTGTCAGTTCTTTTTTGGTTTTGTTGACTGTTTCCTTCTCTGTGCAAAAATTTTTTATCTTAAAGTCCCAAGGGTTCATTTTTACCTTTCCCTTGCCTTCGGAGACGTGTCTAGCAAGAAGTTGCTGCAGCCAAGGTCACAGAGATTGCTGTGTTCTCTTTTAGGATTTTGATAGATTCCCGTCTCACATTTAGGTCTTTCATCCATTTTGAGTCTTTTTGTGTATGGTGTAAGGAAATGGTCCAGTTTCATTCTTCTGCATGCTGCTGTCCAATTTTCCCAACACCATTTGTTGAAGGAACTGTCTTTTTTCCACTGGATTTTCTTTCCTGCTTTGTTGAAGATTAGTTGACCATAGAGTTGAGGGTCATTTCTGGGTTTTTCTATTGTGTTCCATTGATCTATGTGTCTGTTTTTGTGCCAGTACCATACTGTCTTGATGATTTCAGCTTTGTTTTTTTTTTTACAGTAATTTTTTATTATGTTATGTTAGTCACCATACAGTATATCCTTAGTTTTTGATGTAGTGTTCCATGATT
>NW_023182058.1:1014-1177 GCF_002007445.2 Ailuropoda melanoleuca | reverse complement strand
AACCAGCTTCTAGTCCTGTTGATCTGCTCTACTGTACTCCTGGTTTCTAATTCATTGATTTCTGTTCTAATTTTGGTCAACTCCTTCCTTGTCAGTGGGTTAGGCCTGTCCCTCTGTTGCTGTTCCAGCTTCTTGAGGTGAGAATATAGAAACTGCATTTTAG
>NW_023182058.1:443-846 GCF_002007445.2 Ailuropoda melanoleuca | reverse complement strand
GTTTATCGAATCATTCCTGAGCAGGATGGTTCTTAGTCTCCAAGTGTTTGAGTTTCTTCCAATTTTTTCCTTGTGGTTGAGTTCCAATTTCAAAGCGTTATGGTCTGAGAATATGCAGGGAATAATTTCAGTCTTCTGGTATTGGTTGAGACCTGTTTTGTGTCCCAGAACATGGTCTATTCTTGAGAATGTTCCATGGGCATTAGAATAGAATGAGTATTCTTTGGTTCTGGGGTGTAGTGTTCTATATATATCTATGAGGTCCAACTTGTTGAGTATGGCATTCAAAGCCCTTGTTTCTTTGTCCATTTTTTACATGGGTGTTCTGCCTATTTCTGATAGTGGAGTGTTGAGGTCCCCTACTATTAACGTATTTTTATCTATATGTCTCTTTATTCTGGTT
>NW_023182058.1:0-226 GCF_002007445.2 Ailuropoda melanoleuca | reverse complement strand
GTACTCCATCCCCTTACTCTAAGTCTGAATGTATCTTTAGGTTCAAAATGAGTCTCTTGTAGACAGCAAATGGATGGGTCATGTCTTTTTTTTTTTTTAAGATTTTATTTTATTTTATTTTATTTTATTTATTTAGTTGACAGAGGCAGCCATCAAGAGAGGGAACACAAGCAGGGGGAGTGGGAGAGGAAGAAGCAGGCTCATAGAGGAGGAGCCCAATGTGGGG
>NW_023182057.1:348-542 GCF_002007445.2 Ailuropoda melanoleuca | reverse complement strand
CAAAGAACCAGCTTCTAGTTCTGTTGATTTGCTCTACTGTACTTCTGGTTTCTAATTCATTTATTTCTGCTTTAATTTTGATCAGCTGCTTCCTTGTGATTGGATTAGGCCTGTCCCTCTGTTGCTGTTCTAGCTTCTTGAGGTGAGAATATAAAAACTGCATTTTAGATTTTTCTATTCTTTTGACTGAGGCT
>NW_023182057.1:0-206 GCF_002007445.2 Ailuropoda melanoleuca | reverse complement strand
AGTCATTCTTGAGCAGGATGGTTCTTAGTCTCCAAGTGGTTGAGTTTCTTCCAAATTTTTCCTTTTGGTTGAGTTCCAATTTCAGAGCATTGTGGTCTGAGAATATGCATGGATAATTTCAATCTTTTGGTATCGGTTCAGACCTGTTTTGTGTCCCAGAACATGGTCTATTCTTGAGAATGTTCCATGGGCATTAGAATAGAATG
>NW_023182056.1:0-577 GCF_002007445.2 Ailuropoda melanoleuca | reverse complement strand
TCTTTTGTCTTGAAGAAATCTGTTGGAATCTTTGGTTCACGGTTAAGTCCCTATCCTATGCTTTAATTAATCGATTTTATTTCTGTGACTCTTTACTATTTTGGTGGATATTAATGGATAATATGAATAAGCATGCTTTGTCTCTTCAGTGCTCTAGATTTTCTTTTTTAGAAGCACCTCTTCCTNTTTTAGAAGCACCTCTTCTCCCACATCAGGAAACTCAGCTTCTAGGTATGGTGTTGGTTACTTTTCTTGCTGGTGGTCTAAAAGGATTTTTTCAAGCACTACTCCAACTCTGTTTACTAGTGAATTCTCCTAGCAGAGTTGACCCTTGAATGATGCAGTTGAAAATCCAAGCATAACTTTTGATTCCCCAAGAACTTAATTAATAGCCCCCTGTTGCCCAGAAGCCTTACAGATAATATAAACAGTCAATGACCACATATTTTCTATGTTGTATGTATTATATACTGTATTTTTAAAGTTAGAGAATGAAAATGTTACTTAGAAAACCATAAGAGAAAATACATTTACGGTACTCTACTGTATGTATTTAAAAAAAGAAAGTATGTAAATG
>NW_023182055.1:0-1240 GCF_002007445.2 Ailuropoda melanoleuca | reverse complement strand
AATTACATTTTAAAGCACTATTTTTTTACAAAAGTTATAATGCTACACAAAAAATTAAAGTAACATTTTTTCCTTTCCCAACTAAATGTTGCTTTTAGTTTGTTATGTATTNTTGAAACAAGATTGAAACAACATGATTTAATAATATATGTGAGTCGGTCCTGTTTAGAGATTTACCCATGGGTCTGAATCATTTATCAATACCACCACATAAAATAAAATTTACTAATTCATATTGTATTAGTTGAGTTCTCTAGAGAAACAGGATATATAATTATAGAGATAGAAATGGATCTAAATATATTTGGAGAGAGATTTATAGATATATATATAGAGAGAGAATGAGAATGATTGATTACAAGGAATTGACTCACACGATTATGGAGGCTTCTAAGTCCTAAGATTGGCAGGTTGAATTGGCAAGCTAGAGACCCAGAAGAGCCAATGGGTAGTTCTAGTCCAAGTCCAAAGACCTAAGAACTAGAACTGATGATGCAATCCCAGTATGAAGGAAAAGCAGCAAGCTCATGACCCAGGAACAGCCAAAGTTTCCATCTGAGTGAAAAGGCAGAAAAAAGCTAATGTCCAGTTCAAAGATGGTTGGCTGGGAGTATTAGCCTTTTTTTCTATTCAGACCTTCAGATGATTGGGTAAGACCCACCCACATTAGGAAGAGCAATCTGCTTTACTCCCATCTATAGATTAAAATGTCAATCTCAACCCAAAACACCCTCATGGGTATATAATAACATTGAATATTTAATTAAATATTTGGCATTCTAAATATTATTTGATTAACTATTTGGACATTCTATTGCTCGGTGAAAAATTACACATAAAATAAACCATCACACGTTTGCAAATTATGTGTAGGTAAATTGATAGATATAAAAACTCACAGTTATACTTAACCCTTTGATACCAGTCTGTTCCTCCCATCTTATGCTAAATCTTTGAAGCCTGAAACATGCTTCTCTAAGTCTCTTAGTTCATTCTTCCCTATTCTAATAAATTTTAGTCCTAGTCATGACTCTTCATCATGGAGATGAATGCTATCCATCAGACATCTTTGATATAACTAAAGACTTAGTTTGGGATCTAAGATAATAACTGGGATATTTATGTGGGTGGAATTTCTTAGAAATTCTGGATAGTTTTACTTGAATAGAGAAAAATAAAGGAGAAATGGGCAACTCCCGATACTTTTATCCAGCAACATAAGCCAAGGAAAAATACAATG
>NW_023182054.1:367-606 GCF_002007445.2 Ailuropoda melanoleuca | reverse complement strand
ACCACTTTCCCTCAATTTTCCCTATTCACGAAGGGTGATGATAGTGCTAAGACGGTCCCAGTACGGTGTTGATTCTGACAGACGTGTTTTGGGCCTTTTCGTTCCATTCCTGCCAGCAGTTTTGTCAGGATTTCCCCAGGGAGGAAACATTTCGTTGGAAGCGGGTTTTGGCCGAATTGCCTTTCTGAGTGCTGTGTTCGTCGTGTTTCACTCACGGTACCAAAGCACCTTGATTCCTG
>NW_023182054.1:0-190 GCF_002007445.2 Ailuropoda melanoleuca | reverse complement strand
ACGCTCTGCTTTATTACCAATGAGAAGGGCGCTGAGTCCTCGAAAATCCTGAACCTTTTCATTCATACTCCCTTACTCACGAGAGATGATGATCGTGATATTTCCCTGGACTGTGTGGCGTCTCAGAGACCATTATGGGGCACTCTCTTCAGGCTTCCGCGACCACTTTCCCTCATGTTTCCCTATTCAC
>NW_023182053.1:248-835 GCF_002007445.2 Ailuropoda melanoleuca | reverse complement strand
TCCGTCAGAAACAACACCGTACCGGGACCGTCTTAGCACTATCATCACCCTTCGTGAATAGGGAAACATGAAGGAAAGTGGTCGCGGAAGCCTGTAGAGAGTGCCCCATAGTGGTCTCTGAGACCCCACACAGTGCAGGGAAATATCAACGATCATCATCTCTCGTGAGTAAGGGAGCATGAATGAAAAGGGTCAGGATTTTCGAGGACTCAGCGCCCTTCTCATTGGTAATAAAGCAGAGCGTCCAGGGAAACACCTCAAGCGAACAGCAGCCTTTTCACTGGGGACCCCGATTCCACATTGAGTGTAGGGGCCTGGGGAGGATCCAGCCCTTAGATCCAAGATACCAAGTGTGAGGGGACAGCCCTTGAATTCACTACGGCCTTGTGGAAGGTGGAAGACGAATCAAGGTGCATTGGTACCATGAGTGAAACACGATGAACACAGGACTTTTGAGAAAGACAATTCGACCAAAACCCGCTTCCAACGAAATGCTTGCTCCCTGGGGAAATCCTGTCAAAACTGCTGGCGGCAATGGAACGAAAAGGCCCAAAACACGTCCGTCAGAAACAACACCATACAGGGAC
>NW_023182053.1:0-220 GCF_002007445.2 Ailuropoda melanoleuca | reverse complement strand
CTATCATCACCCTTCGTGAATAGGGAAACATGAAGGAAAGTGGTCGCGGAAGCCTGACGAGAGTGCCCCATAGTGGTCTCTGAGACCCCACACTGTCCAGGGAAATATCAACGATCATCATCTCTCATGTGTAAGGGAGCATGAATGATAAGGCTCAGGATTTTCGAGGACTCAGCGCCCTTCTCATTTGTAATAAAGCAGAGCGTCCAGGAAAACACCT
>NW_023182052.1:1164-1301 GCF_002007445.2 Ailuropoda melanoleuca | reverse complement strand
GGTACCGTGAGTGAAACACGACGAACACAGCACTGAGAAACACAATTTGGCCAAAACCCGCTTCCAACGAATTGTTTGCTACCTGGGGAAATCCTGTCAAAACTGCTTGCGGCAATGGAACCAAAAGGCCCAAAACA
>NW_023182052.1:599-815 GCF_002007445.2 Ailuropoda melanoleuca | reverse complement strand
AAACAATGTGTGAGGGGAAAGCCCTTGAAGTCACGACGGCCTTATGGAAGGTGGAACAGGAATCAAGGTGCTTTGGTACCGTGAGTGAAACACGACGAACAAAGCACTGAGAAAGAAAATTCAGCCAAAACCCGCTTCAAACGAAATGTTTGCTCCTTGGGGAAATCCTGTCAAAACTGCTTGCGGCAATGGAACGAAAAGGCCCAAAACACGTCC
>NW_023182052.1:0-173 GCF_002007445.2 Ailuropoda melanoleuca | reverse complement strand
GTGAGTGAAACACGACGAACACAGCACTGAGAAACACAATTCGGCCAAAACCCGCTTCCAAAGAAATGTTTGCTACCTGCGGAAATCCTGTCAAAACTGCTTGCGGGAATGGAACGAAAAGGCCCAAAACACGTCCGTCAGAAACAACACCGTACAGGGACCGTCTTAGCACT
>NW_023182051.1:0-1210 GCF_002007445.2 Ailuropoda melanoleuca | reverse complement strand
ATAATTTCTTATTAAAGCTGTTTAATATCTGACCTGTTGCGGAACATCTTATGTTTGGATGGAAATTCCCAGTCAGAGAGGAAATGGGGATCCTCTCAAGAAGCCCAGATCCGTTCACAAAATCTTGAAATTAATTTCCTGACTGGAAAATATATATTGTAGCATTCCACAATGTAAGCAATGCCCATTTCTGTGAAAATTAATCATGTTATTTCCCCTGTAGTGATAGTCTCCTCCACCAATGGACCCAAGAAACAATACAGGAATTTCAAAGTTTATTCTTCAGGGATTTTCAGAGGACCCAGAGCTGCAGCCCCTCGTATTTGGGCTTTTCCTCTCCATGTACCTGATCACTGTGTGTGGAAACCTGCTCCTCATCCTGGCCGTCAGCTCTGACTCCCACCTCCACACCCCCATGTACTTCTTCCTGGCCAACCTGTCCTTTGCAGACATCTGTTTCACCTCCACCACCGTCCCCAAGATGCTGTGGAACATCCAGACTCAGAGCAAAGTGATCACTTACGAAGGCTGCCTCAGCCAGATGTATTTTTTCCTACTCTTTTCAGGATTAGATGTCTATCTCCTGACTGTGATGGCCTATGACCGCTTTGTGGCCATCTGTCACCCCCTGCACTACACGGTCATCATGAACCCCCAGCTTTGTGGACTGCTGGTTCTAGTGACCTGGATCATAAGTCTCCTGCATTCCTTGTTAGAAAGCTTAATGATGCTGCAGCTGTCCTTCTGTACAGAGGTGGAAATCCCCCATTTTTTCTGTGAACTCAATCAGATGATCCAACTTGCCTGTTCTGATACTTTTCTTAATAACATGGTGATGTATTTTGCAGCTATGTTGCTGGGTGGTGCTCCCCTGTCTGGGATCCTTTACTCTTATGCTAAAATAGTTTCCTCCATCCTTGGGATCTCATCAGCCCAGGGCAAGTATAAAGCATTTTCCACCTGTACTTCACACTTGTCAGTTGTCTCCTTATTTTATTGTACAAGCCTAGGAGTGTACCTTAGCTCTGCTGCTACCCAGAGCTCCCACGCAAGTGCAGTGGCCTCGGTGATGTACACGGTGGTCACGCCCATGCTGAACCCCTTCATCTACAGCCTTAGGAACAAAGACATAAAGAGGACTCTGATGAGATTCTCTGGGATGGCAGCTCTAAAAGGGTGAATCATCCTGGGGCTGAACAACTGCCCTTGA
>NW_023182050.1:0-735 GCF_002007445.2 Ailuropoda melanoleuca | reverse complement strand
CCAGGCTTGACCTGGGGTGTGAACATGACCTGCCTATTGGACATTGGCCCCTCATCAGCCTGCTTCTGTTCAGAGTGGCCCCACCCTACATGAACCCTCTTACACACACACACACACACACACACACACACACACACACACTCAGNACACGGAGGGGACCTGGGGCTGCACAGTCAGATCAGAGCGTGTGGGGCTGGGCTGGCCGGCTCTGGGCCTCCTGGTGTCACCTTTCGGTCCTTCCGGCCAAATGGCCAGAGGCGTCGGGGAGCCCTGACACGACCTCCCCAGCGAGGGGAAGTGTTTGCAGGGCGCGCTCTCCTCAGCCTGCAGCATCCGGACTTGGGGATGCAGCACGCAAACATGTTCATCGTTCGAGGATCTCCAACGAAATGAGCTGGGCAGGGGTTTGGCTCTGGGATGTGGGTGCCTGGTTACCCGGGTTCCAAATTCTGTTGGGCTCTGTTGTCAGGGAAGTGAGGTCACCACTGCCTGGGGTCCCCTTACCCGACTTCCTTCTCCCACAAGAGCCCCCGAGGGCCCCTCTCCCCCAGCTGCTCTATGCTCAGCCTCCACCGTATGCCCCATCCATACAGTGACACCCACACCGCCCACCTACAGCCCTGAGGTGGCCTGGGTGCAGCCAGTGTCCCTGCTCTGAGGACTAAGAGCTGGGTTCACACGGGTTCCTGCTTGTGCTCAGGCTGTGACCCTGGATAGACCCTGTGACTCCCAGGG
>NW_023182049.1:0-859 GCF_002007445.2 Ailuropoda melanoleuca | reverse complement strand
ACTTAATGCTTCAAAAGGTTTTACTAGGAAGGGGACTGGAGATATAATGGAGTTGAAGAATATATATACAGTTTTTGTCATTGTTGTATATTTTTAAATGGTAAATCTTAGAGCATGTTTATATGCCACTGGGAATGAATCAGTAGAAATGTAGAAAATCTGGAGTAGGGGACCCCTTTTTCAGCTGGTCCTCTGAGTCAAGTTGGATAGGTACCAGACCAGCCTGAACATCCATGGAATCAGCCTGAGACGCAGGAAGATACATCTGGATCTCTACAAATGAACATCTCCAGCGCTGAGTATTGAGGTACGAAGCGAGGATCTGTGAAACCGCGCACAGATATCGGAAGATAAATGGAAGGGGGAGGGAGCCGCCGCGTTCGGGTGCCGGGAAGCGGTAGCCACCTGCACGGGGGAGCAGACGGACTCACGGACTGGCACCCACGGGAGAGCAGACTGAGACTGTGAGCTGGGGAACGCACGTCACAATACTGAAAAGGAGCTCTGGTGTGCTCACTGGAATCAGACTGAGACTGGGAGCTCTGGGAGCGCACGGGGGTGGCTGGCGGCTGGCGGCTGGTGGTGTTAGAAACACAAAGGACAGAGATGCGCCCGTCCTGGAAGTGAGGGCTGGGTCGCCGGGTGTGGGACGCACATCCCGGGATGCTGCAGGGTTGAGCAGCACCAACAGAAACAGAGTTAAAGTGGCCAGAANTAAAGTGGCCAGAACATCAGTGGAGAATGGTCTGCGATCCCTCTGTTCTGAGACAGAGGCTGAATTTCGGCTGCTGCTGCTCTGACTCTCAGAAGAGGCAGAGCAAACCACCAGGGAAAGCTGCCAGAGAACAAAAGCCTGGAA
>NW_023182048.1:0-1900 GCF_002007445.2 Ailuropoda melanoleuca | reverse complement strand
TCACTCAACAACATCCAGACTATAGGAAAGACAAGAAAGATGACACAGTTTCTTCAACAAATAAAGTTAAGAAGCAAAAATAAGATGCAGAGCAGCAGCCAACAGATGAAAAGTGACTTAAGAGATCTCTCAATGAATGACAAGTTGTGGACCTTACTTAGATCCTGATTTGAATAAAGTGTTTAAAAAATATACAATTATGAGGCAATCAAGGCCACCTGAACTCTTATTAGATATGTGAAAAATTACTGTTAATCTTTTTAAGGTATGAGATNGCAGCCAACAGATTCAAAGTGACTTAAGAGATCTCTCAATGAATGACAAGTTGTGGACCTTACTTAGATCCTGATTTGAATAAAGTGTTTAAAAAATATACAATTATGAGGCAATCAAGGCCACCTGAACTCTTATTAGATATGTGAAAAATTACTGTTAATCTTTTTAAGGTATGAGATTGGCACAGAGATTACAGTTTAGAAATCAGTCATTTTTCAGAGATACATACTGAAATATTCACAAGTAAAATTATGTGTCTGGGTTTTCATAAGNTATCTGGGTTTTCATAAAAACTCAAATGGAAGAGGGGTGGAGAGGAATACAGGTTTCTTCTAAAAGTGGCCTTGAGTTGATAAATGCTGATGCTAAGAGATGGGTACGTGGAAGCTCATTATGTTCTCCAACTTGTCCATACTTTTGGCTTTAACAGAATCCAGAATACAAATTCTATCTGCTAGAGGCGCCTGGGTGGCTCAGTCGTTAAGCGTCTGCCTTCCGCTCAGGGCATGATCCCGGCGTTCTGGGATCGAGCACCACATCAGGCTCCTCTGCTGGGACCCTGCTTCTTCCTCTCCCACTCCCCCTGCTTATGTTCCCTCTCTCACTGCCTGTCTCTCTGACAAATAAAATCTTTAAAAAAAAAAATTTCTATCTGCTGTATGAAGCTAGAAGGCCATGAATACATTCAGAGTTCTCAGTAAAAACTATATTCAAACTGCAATTCTGTACCCAGCCAAAACTTTTAATCACCACAGAAAGCAGATGAAAGACACTTTCAGACAATGTCTCAAAAAATTAACCTCTCAAGTACCCTACCAAAGGAAGTACTGAAAGTTGTACTCTAGCAAAATGAAAGATAAAAACAGGAAAAATAAGGAAGAGGTCTGGAAACAGAAGACCTGAACCTGTTGGGAGATTTGCAAAAGGAACACTATTAAGCCCAATNAATTAAGCCCAATGAGAAAGAATTTCATACAAGTGAGCCTTGATGAAGGGTCCCTAAGAAGACTGGGGACAGACAACTAGTTATCTGATATGTTTGTGCAGAAAACTGTATTGAGAGGCTACTGGAATGTATGGGAAAACTTAGTCACAAGGACCTAGAAAACAAAGCAAACGGAAATACTAGACAATTGTTAATTCCAGGAAAAACAAAATTATACAAGGAGGGAAATGTAATCATAGTATACAATATAGCTCCACGGTGAACATACATAATCATAATTAAACACTGAATATGTTTAAGGAAAATATTTTAACTATAATGGGTAGATGGAAGAAGAAAAGTGTAAGGCAGATGATTTAAAATTAAATATTCACCTACCTTAATAGAAAGTCAATAAATTATATCCAAAATTTTAAGTTAAATATAAAAATAGGGTCAGGGTTGCCTACTCGGCCTCCAACCTCCCCCCTCTTCCTTTGTAACAGAAGGCGATTTTGTTCAGGACCCATTTGCACACCATCCCCATCAGGCATGTGCTCAGGGAAAGTGTGGCCAGCTCCACGATGATGCCCAATTGGTCTACACACAACCCCACTTCCTTTCTAGCGAGTGTTTCAGAAACAGTCCTATAACCCCCCAGGAGACAAGTCTGCCAAAGAGTTTCGAGGCCAAATTTCC
>NW_023182047.1:0-626 GCF_002007445.2 Ailuropoda melanoleuca | reverse complement strand
GAGCAAGGAGGCCCCAGCACAGACGCGGGTGTTGTATGAAGGACCGGCCAGTCCATGAAGTAGACCTAGGTAGGACTCCTTTAGGCATCTTGTGATCACGTGGAGAAGCCGTGATGCTATAGGTCCTTATACAGGTTTCTACAGAAGTGATGAAAGACGTCAAATGTTAAAAGTTAAAGCACTTCCAAACTCTATTCCTTTAATGAAGGTAATCTAATACTCAGGGAATTATCTTTTTATACCAGCTTACATGTTAAAAAACAAAATGGGACATGGTATTACTTCACTCATGGAGATTTTCTCAATACGAAGTGCTCTCAATCACCTGTAGGCTCCTGGGGCTAAGGGTGTTGGGGCACCAGGAGACAATATTACACAAGGGTGGTGGAAGCATGCATTTGCAGGCTGAACCAATCACCAGACATCTCATTCGGAAAGAACCAGGCCTGTTTGCATTCCTTGCGTGGCACTGTAGGTGATAACACAGAAAATTTCTGAGAAATCATTTCATCATTAAGGTATATCGAATATGAAGTTGTGCTAGCAAATCAGTCATTTGGGAAAAAATACTACAGTAACAGCCTGAGAAGGACCTGATGAACCCCTCTGCTCTGGAATCCATATCT
>NW_023182046.1:383-566 GCF_002007445.2 Ailuropoda melanoleuca | reverse complement strand
TTCTTCCTCTCCCACTCCCCCTGCTTGTGTTCCCTCTTGCTGGCTGTCTCTATCTCTGTTGAATAAATAAATAAAATCTTTTAAAAAAAAAAGAAAATATAATTATTTTCATAAAAACATGTTAGTTATGTTACACCTAATGAGTTTATTGTTATTTTTTAAAAAAGATTTTATTTATTTATT
>NW_023182046.1:0-237 GCF_002007445.2 Ailuropoda melanoleuca | reverse complement strand
GCCCTGAGCCAAAGGCAGAGGCTTCACCGCTGTGCCACCCAGGCGCCCCATTGTTATTTTTAAAGGAAGTTATAAAGGCATTTAAATTTTCTTTTCAGTTCCTAATACAGTAAAACGTAACCCACCTAAATAGATTGTTGGAGTTGTCAGCGACGGTTAAGAGTGTAAAGAGATGTGAGGTAAGGAGCTTGAGAACTGCTGATCCAGAGGCACACCCCACATCTGAAATCTGTGTTG
>NW_023182045.1:0-1031 GCF_002007445.2 Ailuropoda melanoleuca | reverse complement strand
GTAGGAGGGATCCCCTTTCTCCACATCCTCTCCAGCAATTGTTGTTTCTTGCCTTGTCTATTTTTGCCATTTTAACTGGCAAAGGTGGTATCTCAGTGTGGTTTTGATTTGAATTTCCCANTTGATTTGAATTTCCCTGATGGCTAATGATTTTGAACATTTTTTCATGTGTCTGTTAGCCATTTGTATGTCATCATTGGAAAAGTGTCTGTTCATATCTTCTGCCCATTTTATGATTTGTTTATTTTTTTCTAGCGTATTGAGTTTGAGAAGTTCTTTGTAGATCTTGGATACCAGTCTTTTATCTGTAGTATCATTTGCAAATATCTTCTCCCATTCCATGGGCTTCCTCTTAGTTTTTTTGACTGCTTCCTTGGCTGTGCAGAAGCTTTTTATCTTGATGAAGTCCCACAAGTTCATTTTATCTTTTGTTTCTCTTGCCTTTGGAGATGTGTCATGAAAAAGGTTGCCTTGGCCGGTGTCGTATAGGTTGCTGCCTATATTCTTCTCTAGGATTTTGATGGATTCCTGTCTCACATCGAGGTCTTTCATCCATTTGGAGTTTATTTTTGTGTATGGTGTGAGAGAGTGGTCAAGTTTCATTCTTTTGCATGTAGCTGTCCAATTTTCCCAGCACCATTTATTGAAGAGACTGTCTTTTTTCCACCGGATGTTTTTTCCTGCTTTATCAAAGATTAGTTGCCCAAAGAGCCGAGGGTCCATTTCTGGGTTCTCTATTCTGTTCCATTGGTCGATGTGTCTGTTTTTGTGCCAGTACCATGCTGTCTTTGTGANCATGCTGTCTTTGTGATCACAGCTTTGTAGTACAGCTCGAAATCCGGCATTGTGATGCCCCCAGCTTTGTTTTTCCTTTTCAACAGTTCCTTGGCGATTAGGGGCCTTTTCTGTTTCCACACAAATTTAAGGGCTGTTTGTTCCAGTTCTTTGAAAAATGTCATTGGTATGTTGATTGGGATAGCATTGAAAGTGTAGATTGCTCTGGGTAGCATGGACATTTTGACTATGTTAAT
>NW_023182044.1:0-2891 GCF_002007445.2 Ailuropoda melanoleuca | reverse complement strand
ACACAAAGATAAACTCCAAATGGACGAAAGACCTCGATGTGAGACAGGAATCCATCAAAATCCTAGAGGCAAACATAAGCAACCAACTCTTGATTTCGGGTCAGGTCACGATCTCAGGGTCATGAGATCAAAGCCCACACTGGGCTCCACGCTGGGTGTGGAGTCAGTTTAAGATTTTCTCTCTTCCTCTGCCCCACACCCCATGCATACAAGTTATCTCTCTCTCTTAAAAAAAATGAAGTATTACATACCCAGTGGAAAACATACCTGCCCTTTGAGATTTGGACGGTTGAGTTTTGGTTTCTAGATTACATCTAACCTCCTGCAGATACTGGGGAATGGAAGCTGCGTGCTTTTCCTGTGTCTGTATGTTTGTAATTGAGAGGATTCCGTACCTTTCCACGTGTAAATGTGAGATATCTCCTAATCTCTGAAGAGCATTGGCAAATTAATTCTAAATTCTCTCAAAATAAAGGAGGTCCACTCTGAATAAGTGCTTGCATGAATCTAATACTCCCAGAATCCCAAGAAAATAAGGAAGCTAAAGTTAAAATACCTAAAGTATGCCAGACTTTTAAGAAAAAAGAAAATTCTTATAGAGAATAAAAGCCAAAGCATTTTTTATAAGAGTTTAAGTATATGTAATCAAGATGAATCCTTGGATTGGTTTGTAATATTGGTTTAAAAACAGCTGTAAGTGTTATCCCTTATCAGTGTGTACATAATACAAAAGTACATTTTTTTGTTTTATAGATTTTTTATAACTTTGGAAGATTGGATTTGTTTTCCTACCAAAAGACTGCAAATATGAATGTCTCTGAGTTCTCATATTTACTTATTGCTCAGATAAGTTAATAGCATTTCCATTAAATATTTAAAATTAAGAAAATATAAAATTACATTTTTAAATTATAACCTTGACAAATATTTTTACATTAACAGTACTTATAGTTTAATGCCTATCTGATTAAACATTATCCTCAAGATCCTTAGTTAACTTAAACCCTTAATCCAATGTTAAATTGAGTTAATTAATGTATAATCTTTGGACACCTGGATAACATTTAAATAAGATAGAATACTGAGATACTGCCACTATGACAAGTGTGTATACAAAGTGTGGATGTATTTTTGGTTTTTGAAGGATTAGGAAAGTAGACTTTTCTTAAAATATCAGATTGTTCCAATACTAAATTAGCATAAAGGACAAAATGAGCATTTATAGAAAGTTGCAAAAGATTTGAGTGCCATGACTCTTATTTGTTTTGCTTTCTAATAATTGCAAATGATCATGAAAAAAGGAATGAAATACATCAAAATTTTGTAGAATTGATTCTTTTTGATGGGTTTATTTGTATCTTGTTAATCTTTTACTGCCAAATACTATATTAATGCAAACTAGGATTTTTTCTCTATGTTAAAATGGTAAATGATCTTCCACTATTTAGTAATCATCTCTAAGACATAGTAAATATTACTCTTTACATTCTGTGTAATCTACTCAGCAGATTATCTCACTAGAATCACTTTCTGTGCTATAGCAAACTCTTATGTCTCTAATCCAGAGAAAAAAAAAGAACAAAGTTCTTCACTCTTGAATGAATTAAGTTTCCTTCTAATTGCTTTATACTCTATGTTTACTTAAAATATTGCACTGTCACTTTAATGAGCCATTGTCCACAATAGCTAAATCGTGGAAGGAGTCGAGATGCCCTTCAACAGATGACTGGATTAAGAATTTGTGGTCCATATGTACAATGGAATATTACTCAGCTATCAGAAAGAACGAGTTCTCAACATTTGCTGCAACATGGACAGCACTGGAGGAGATAATGCTAAGTGAAATAAGTCAAGCAGAGAAAGACAATTATCATATGGTTTCTCTCATCTATGGAACATAAGAACTAGGAAGATCAGTAGGAGAAGAAAGGGATAAAGAAAGGGGGGGTAATCAGAAGGGGGAATGAAGCAAGAGAGACTATGGACTCAGAAAAAAACTGAGGGCTTCAGGAGGACTGGATTAAGAAGCTGTGGTCCATATATACAATGGAATATTACTCAGCTATCAGAAAGAACGAATTCTCAACATTTGCTGCAACATGGACAGCACTGGAGGAGATAATGCTAAGTGAAATAAGTCAAGCAGAGAAAGACAGTTATCAAAAAAAAAAAAAAAAAAAAAGAAATCAACCTAATATTCTCAGGACCCTTGATCCATCTTAGTCAAAAGACCAAATATTTTTTTGATAAGTCTGTTGATTTTGCCTTGTCAAAATGAGTCCATATTTAATAACTATGTCTGTATTAAATATATTTTACATGTAGAACTAGATTGCAGTGGGTTAGCACAGATTTCTTCTTTCACTCTAAAGAGAGATGCTAAAAGTAACTTGGTTTGGTTGATATACCCATATTTCTTTATTATTGCAACAATTATCATAAAAGCTGCATGGGAAAAGTTTCTCAAATTAAAGGAGAATTAAGGAGGTAAAATACAATATTGTAAATATTTCAGAGATTATAAATTTCATAGATTTGTCAACCCCCTTGCCATCCTTGGCATGTTTTTATTTTCAAAAGAGACATGGATCAGATTCTTATAACCCAATGGAGAATTTCACTCTCTTCTGTTCTCATATTGTTGGTTACTATAATAAATTAACCATGGCCACTGGGCCTTTCATCAGCAGATGCTTGAAAATTTTGTTATAAGCTACAAGCTGGACATTGGGCTTTTAACAAAGAAGGATAGTCTCAGTACCTCAGTAAAAAGGACTCTTAGGTGCTTGTAACTATTGGTATTTCAAGAAATCAACTCGCGGAGGGGCGCCTGGGTGGCACAGCGGTTAAGCGTCTGCCTTCGGCTCAGGGCGTGATCCCAGCGTTATGGG
>NW_023182043.1:0-810 GCF_002007445.2 Ailuropoda melanoleuca | reverse complement strand
TTGTTGTTGTTGTTGTTGTTTTAACTTTTGGCAGAATTCACTAGTTACTGCCTTTTAATCCTGGAGCTGTTCCGTGGTCACATATTTGTTGACTACATATTCAATTTCTTAAATAGATACTGATCTATTCATGTTATGTCTTCCTTCTTGAGTGAATTTGATAGTTTTTTTTTTAATGAAACATCCATTTCACTTAAATTGTCAAATTTATGGGCACAGTTTCCTTTAATATTCTTTTATTATCTTTTTAGTGTCTGTTGTATCAGTAATTATGTCTTCTCTTGCATTTTTTTCTGATATTAATACTGTGTGTCTTCTCTTTTTTTCCTCTTTTGGTTTAAATCATTTTTTTAAAAAAATCTTCAGTGAACTAAGCTTTGGTTTGATTGATTTTTCTCTGCTTTCCATGTTCAATTTCATTGTCTTTTTTAGCCTTCATTATTTTCTTCCTTTTGCTTTCTTTAGATTTATTTTGTTCTCTCTCTCTCTTTTTTTGTTAGGATATGTTAGTCACCACACAGTACATCATTAGCTTTTTTTTTTTTTTAATTTGTTCTCTTTGTCAAGTTTCTTAAAGTGGAACTGGGTAACTGATTGGAGTCTTTTCTAATATAAAAAAATGTAAGCTATAAATTTATCTCTGAGCACTACTTTAGCTCCATCCCACAGATTTCTGTATGTCCTAAACATCATTTGTTTTCATTCAATTCTAACTAACTTAATTGCATATGAAATTTTTTCTTTGACCAATGGGTTAATTAGAAGTATATTAATTTACAAATATTTTGTGTTTCTTCAGGTGACTTTGTG
>NW_023182042.1:0-1178 GCF_002007445.2 Ailuropoda melanoleuca | reverse complement strand
TCTGGAAACAGAGATAATTTTACTTCTTTCTTACTAATTTGGATGCCTTTTATTATTTCTTTTTCTTGCCTAATTGCTCTGTCTAGGACTTCTAGTACAATGTTTAATAGAAGTGGTGAAAATGGGGACGCTTGGGTGGCACAGTCGCTGGGCGTCTGCCTTTGGCTCAGGGTGTGATCCAGGAAGAAAGTTTTCAGCTTTTCCTATTGATTAAGATGTTAGCTGTGGGCTTTTCATATATGGCCTTTATCATGTTGAGGTAAATTCTTTCTGTTCCTAGTTTGTTAAGGGTCTTTATTAGTGAAAGGGTGTTATATTTTGTTAAACTCTTTTTTGTATCTGTTGAGATGATCGTAGGATTTTTATCCTTCATTCTGTTAATATGGTGTATTACATTAATTGACTTTTGTATATTGAACCATTATTGCATCCCAGGGATAAATCCTACGTGGTCTTGGTGCATAATCCTCTTCAACAAATGTTGCTGGCAAAACTGGATATCCAAATGCAAAAGGATGAAATTGTATCCTTACCTTATTCCATACACAAAAATCAACTCAAATGTGATTAAATTAAGATCTCTTGTAAAGAAAACACAGGAGAAAAGCTTCACCACATTGGTTTTGGCAACAATTTCTTGGACATGACACCAAAAGCACAAACAACAACAGCAAAAACAGACGAGTGGTATTCCATTGAAGAAAAAGCTTTTGTACAACAAAGGAAACAATGAATGGAGTGAAAAGGCAACCTAAAAATGGGAGAAAATACTTGCACACCTTTATCTTATTAAGGGTTTAATATCAAAAATATATAAGATTCCTACAATTCAAAATTTTAAAAATAACATAACTGGATGAAAAATGTGTAAAAGACTTGAGTAGACTTTTCTCCAAAGAATATATACAAATTACCAACTTGTGTATGAAAAGATACTTAATATCAATGATCACCATGGAAATGCAAATTAGAAAATTTTATGAAGTATTTCATTATATCTACATGTATCTACATATAAGCTATTGAATTGGTGACCATGTGTATTTATATTTCATCTAATGGATTCCTCAGTTCTGTTTTAGCAAAATAATAATGATAAATATTGGTAGAGGAGTTAATGTGATTAATTGCCCACTTCAGCTACCACTGCTGACAGATAAATCCTTAGTAAAGAAATG
>NW_023182041.1:424-622 GCF_002007445.2 Ailuropoda melanoleuca | reverse complement strand
ATTTGTTCCAGTTCTTTGAAAAATGTCCTCGGTATTTTGATCAGGATAGCATTGAAACTGTAGATTGCTCTCGGTAGCATGGACATTTTAACTATGTTAGTTCTACCAATCCATGAGCATGGAATATTTTTCCATCTTTTTATGTCTTCCTCAATGTCTTTTAAGAGTGATTTATAGTTTCTAGAATATAGGTCCTTT
>NW_023182041.1:0-199 GCF_002007445.2 Ailuropoda melanoleuca | reverse complement strand
GTCATCTGCGAAGAGAGACATTTTGACTTCTTCTTTGCCGATTTGGATACCTTTGATCCCTTTTTGTCGTCTGATTGCAGTTGCAAGGACTTCTAGTATTATGTTGCATGATAGTGGCGAGAGTGGGCATCCTTGTCGTGTTCCTGAGCTTAAGGGAAAGGCTTCCAGCTTTTCCACATTGAGAATAATATTTGCTGTA
>NW_023182040.1:0-732 GCF_002007445.2 Ailuropoda melanoleuca | reverse complement strand
TTTGGGCCTTTTCTTTCAATTGCCGCCATCAGTTTTGACAGGATTTCCCCAGGGAGCAAGCATTTCGTTGGAATCGGGTATTGGCCAAATTGTCTTTCTCAGGGCTGTGTTCATCGTGTTTCACTCATGGTACCAAAGCACCTTGATTCCTGTGTCACCTTCCATAAGANCGTAAGACTTCCGCGACCACGTTCCCACATGTTTCCCTATTCACGAAGGGTGATGATAGGGCTAAGGCGGTTCCTGTACGTTGTTTTTTCTTACGGACGTGTTTTGGGCCTTTTCTTTCAATTGCCGCCATCAGTTTTGACAGGATTTCCCCAGGGAGCAAGCATTTCGTTGGAAGCGGGTTTTGGCCGAATTGTCTTTCTCAGTGCTGTGTTCGTCGTGTTTCACTCACGGTACCAAAGCCCCTTGANCCTTGATTCCTGTTCCACCTTCCATAAGGCCGTCGTGACTTCAAGGGCTTTCCCCTCACACATTGTTTCTTGGTTCTAAGGGCTGGATCCTCGAGGCCCAGGCCCCTACACCCAATGTGGAATCGGGGTCCCCAGGAAAAGGCAGCTGTTCGCTGGAGGTGTTTTCCTGGACGCTCTGCTTTATTACCTATGAGAAGGCGCTGAGTCCTCCAAAATCCTGAATCTTTTCATTCATGCTCCCCTACTCACGAGAGATGATGATCGTTGATATTTCCATGGACTGTGTGGGGTCTCAGAGACCACAATGGGGCAC
>NW_023182039.1:0-1811 GCF_002007445.2 Ailuropoda melanoleuca | reverse complement strand
GTGTAAGAACATCTGAAGTGTTTACGGACAAAAGGAACTGGGACTCTATCCAGGGGTTAAACATGAATGACTAGGAAGGTTCTAATGAGAACCTGAATGATTTTGAACCAAGTGAAAAACGGTCCTGTATCCTAAGTGTTTTAGGAGCCTCCCGAGCATAGCAGTAATTGACAGCCCTGTAACAAGCACCAGCCCACACAGAGGAACAAGTTCCCACAGCACCACAGTCCTCTGTGCCCTATCAGCAAATCCAAGAGGAGAAGGCAAATAATTGACATAGGAAAACAGACCAGATTGTTGGGGAAAGCTTGTATCTTTCGGGGTGGGGGGATGTTTGAAATGAGAGTCATAAAATTCTTGGAAAAGTTGTCTGGGAATAATTCTGCATCATGCTTGCCTAAATAAAATTTTATTATCAAATTTCATGGATGTACAATCCTTAAGAATTTCATTTTCTAAGAACAATACCTCCTATAAAAGAAAAACATACAGTAATGTCTTTTCAGAAAGGCAAACTTAAAGAACTGACTGTGAAAATTCTACTGAGAAAAATAGCTAAAAGACAAATCACACATTTTATCACCCCCCCTAAAAAAAGTCAAGTGCATGACAGGTCATTTTAAAAAGGGGAAGATAAGAGTTGCATACTTTCCTATAGAAAGAATTCACCCAGTTCATCTAAAGATTTTGAAGGGTAAAATGTCATGCCATTACATACAGTTTAATCCTACCTGTGAACTGCTTATCTTTTTAATTTGGTATTTTTCCCAGAGAAAGTCTATTTGGGGGGGCTTTTTCTAATGCACTTTCCTTTCTTCATTGGCAAGTAGTCGTGACTCAAAACAGGGGCAGAGGTCTAAGGACAGTAACAGAGGTAGAGCAAAACAAGTATGATAAAGACATTATCAGAAAGCTTGAAAAGTCATGGTCCCAGCAAGCAACAGACAGCTCACCACAGCTGGGTTATAAAGGACGATTTACAAAAGTCTCTACAGGGTGTAGGGAAATCAGAAGAGATGGTGCTAACTGTCTTTCTCTGGTTAACTTATTTCACTTAGCATAATACCCTCCAGTTTCATCCATGCCAATGTAAATGGTAGGTATTCATCCTTTTTGGTGGTTGAGGAATATTCCATTGTATATATGAACCACATCTTCTTTATTCATTCATCTGTTGGTCATCTTGGCTCCTTCCACAGTTTGGCTATTGTGGACATTGCACTGGGTGTTATATGCAACTAATGAATCTTCAAACATTAAATAAAAAAGTAATGATGTACTATATGTTGGGTAATTGAATTTAAAAAAAAAAGCAAATTGAGATGGTGCAGTANATGGTGCAGTACCTCCAGGTATGGTAACAGTAGAGAGCTACTACCACCCTCATTCCTAAGGGGCAAGGGGAGAGAGCAAAGGGGACAGCACGTGTAGCTGGCTATCCAATAGGAGTTGGTGGTGGAGAGAGGTGGCCAGCAGAGGGTGTACCAAGCCAATGCCTCACTCACTCTTCTTTCTCCTTCTAATGTCTTAGTTTCCACTGGAGGCCAGAGAAAAGGAGCCTGTAGAAACAGTCCATACAAGATAGTTGCCTGGGGCACAGAAAAGGGCACAGAAAGGAGAGGGAATCTAGTGCATAAAGCAGACAAAAACCCAAACAAGGTCTATCAAAATAACAGCACTGAGTGGTAGTTTATGAGAGCCTAGTGAAATTAAACACTCTGTGGAATTGCACAGAAGGACAAATCTCCTGATTTGAGTAATTAAGTAACATTTCAAAAAGAAGGCATTGCTAAAGAATGCTGGCTGCCAGC
>NW_023182038.1:0-736 GCF_002007445.2 Ailuropoda melanoleuca | reverse complement strand
CACAAGCAGGGGGAGTGGGAGAGGAAGAAGCAGGCTCATAGCGTAGGAGCCTGATGTGGGGCTTGATCCCAGAACGCCGGGATCACGCCCTGAGCCGAAGGCAGATGCTCAACCACTGTGCCACCCAGGCGCCCCTGTGAAGAATTTTAAAGGATACTCACTGTGAGGTAATCAAAATGTACCATTTATTGAATAGCCACAAGATGGNGAATAGCCACAAGATGGGAGATACTATACTACTGCCACATAATAATCTTCTAACCCTGACAATTCTAAGATAGTTTTTAATAGTAAGTTTTTAACAGAAGAAAACTAAGGTTTTAAGGAGAAAACAGAAGAATGAGCACAGCTTTCTCAGCGTTGCAGAGCTAGTAATGTGATCACTAAATTGAATATTCAGTAGCAGTTATGAAAGCTGGATCTAATTTGGAAGCACAAAAGCAAAATCAGGATTTGAAATATGGTGTCTGGTATTCTTAGTTCATTTTAGTATTCTTCAATACATGTACTTTTAAACATTATAATATTAATAATAATTATGACACATAGGGGTCACAAAGTATTTTCATATTTGCATCTTCATTATAACTAACCTGATTCACTGATACTCTAGTCTACTTTATTTATAGAAAGAATAATATATTACTACTACTAATAATAATGATAACAACAACAACAGAGAGCATATGCTATGAGCCAGAATGTATGCTAAGATCCTTACGTGCATTTATCTCCT
>NW_023182037.1:5153-5226 GCF_002007445.2 Ailuropoda melanoleuca | reverse complement strand
TATAGAGTATCATGTCATCTGCAAAGAGAGACAGTTTGACTTCTTCTTTTCCAATTTGGATACCTTTTATCTG
>NW_023182037.1:4510-4976 GCF_002007445.2 Ailuropoda melanoleuca | reverse complement strand
TGAAATTGAGGAGTGTACCCTCTATCCCTACACTCTGAAGTGTTTTAATCAGGAAAGTGTGCTGTATTTTGTCACTTCTCAAAGGCAAGTGAAACAAAAGATAAAATGAACTTCTGGGACTTCATCAAGATAAAAATCTTCTTTACAGCCAAGGAAACAGTCCAAAACACTAAGAGGCAGTCCACTGAATGGGAGAGGATATTTGCAAATGACACTACAGATAAAAGACTGGTATCCAAGATCTACAAAGAACTTCTCAAACTCAATACATGGGAAACAAATAATCAAATCAAAAATGGGCAGAAGATATGAACAGACACTTTTCTAATGAAGACATACAAATGGCTAACAGACACATGAAAAAATGTATAAAATCATTAGCCATCAGGGAAATTCAAATCAAAACCACACTGAGATACCACCTTACGCCAGTTAGAATAGCAAAAATTGACAAGGCAAGAAACAA
>NW_023182037.1:0-4343 GCF_002007445.2 Ailuropoda melanoleuca | reverse complement strand
GCACTACTGGGTATTTACCCCAAAGATACAGATGTAGTGAAGAGAAGGGCCATATGCACCCCAATGTTCATAGTAGCATTGTCGTCAATAGCTAAATTTTGGAAGGAGCTGAGGTGCCCTTCAACAGATGACTGGATTAAGTAGATGTGGTCCATAAATACAATGGAATATTACTCAGCCATCAAAAAGAATGATTTCTCAACATTTGCTGCAACATGGATGGCACTGGAGGAGATAATGCTAATTGAAATAAATCAAGCAGAGAAAGACAATTATCATATAGTTTCTCTCATCTATGGAACATAAGAACTAAGAAGTTCAGTAGAAGAAGAAAGGGACAAAGAACGGGGGGGTAATCAGAAGGGGGAATGAAGCATGAGAGACTATGGACTCTGAGAAACAAACATATTGCATGGTGCACTGAGTGTTATATACAGCTAATGATTCATTGAACTTTACATCAAAAACCAGGGATGTACTGTATGGTGATTAACACAATATAATAAAATAAAATTAAAAAAAATATTATTATAACAATAACACCAAAAAAGAAATGCTAGGGGAGTTGGAGAACCCCAGTGGAGAAATGGTCAGGAGCACAAGGCAAGAAAGCCAGCATGTCAAACAGCCAAAATCATATCCCTAGTATATCTAGCTGGATAAGAGCTGCTGTCCTTGCTATTAGATGCAGAATGCAACAGCTCACACTGATAATGCCTGCACCATTTGGGTGTAGGATACATTTCCTAGGCTCTTGATTTTCCTCCCTTGATTGATTTTGCAACCAAAATTTTGTTTTTTTCCCTGACCCTTTTCTCCTTCACCCCATGTTCCAAATCCAATGTATGTGAGTTTGACTGGCAAACCTACATCAAGTCCCTTATTCTAGGTGCAAGGGGATAGGAAACTCAGTTTCTAGAACTTTTGGCTTCTAGACTGGATGACTGCTTTTGTCTGCCACCAAGACGCATGTGGTAGAACAGAGGATCAGATGTTATCCAAAGAATACATGATGTATGTCAATTTTTTACCTCTTTACTATAACTTCTTCAAGATTCTTTCTTTGTCCTCCTTTTTATCTTATGAACACACTTCAATGATGAATCCTATATAACCATGCTTTTAGTCGTCCTAATGGCTCCCAAGTCATCATTTGTATTAAGCTCTTATAGAACCATACTGCTGAATACATTTCACCCAGATGTTCCTAGAATGCTCCTTGCAAAAACTGGCCACCACATCTGTGCCTTCAATCTCAACTTTTGATGACCATCTATACAGGAACCAAGTGTCCTCTTTTTCCTTCACTGACTACCTCACTTCATATCTAATATGTCACAGAGTCCTAGTCACTGTACATTCTGGTTTACTTTGAGCTACCTCTATGCCCCCCTCATTACTCCCAACGTCATATCACACACAGGCTAAGAACTTCACACGCTGTTTAGTCAGCTGGGGAGCATTTATTAAATGCTTATCATTACAACCAATTCATGACCTACCGAATCAATTTCTATGGTAATATCACAAAATCTGTATTTTGTACAAAAACTCTCCTAGACAATCTTGGTGTATAATTTGGTTTGGGAATCATTGGGCAACAATAACAGTTTCCTGATTGGTGTCTTTTCCTCTAGTTTCCCTGCCCCCCTTCAGCCTATTTGCTACAACCAAACATTTATTTAATAAATATGTGAGGATGCCACTCCCTTTCTTAAAAGTTTTCCATCCCAGTTTGAAGGATAAAATTGAAGATGTTTCACTTGGCATTGTCTCACTTTATAACTCAGGCTCTTTTGCCATCTTTGCTTTTGATGCTGCATCAATGTCCTGCACACAAACTTTGTCTACCTCATACAATAGTTACCCCAAAGATTTGCTCATGTTCAGAATGTTTTTCTTGTATTCTTAATCAGTTTATTCTGCACATATTTTGAACTTAAGTAGTTGTATTTTTCCAATATAACAATTCCCCCAAATAGTTGCCATGTTACAGTAAATAAAATTAAAGTTCCTTCCTGCTAGTGTATGAATTTATTTCAGTTACCATCACCGAATTGTCTTCTATAAATGTTTAATGAATGTTCTTTTTACATTTACCACATTTAATTTCATAGGCCATCTATTAAGAATATGGAAACTAAAAATACAACAGAGCTGGAAGCCTTTGTTCTCTTGGGACTCACATATCAACCAGAGTGGCAAATTCCCTTGTTCCTGGTGTTCTTGGTTATGTATCTCATCACCATGGTGGGGAACCTTGGTCTGATTGCTCTCATCTGCAATGACCCTCACCTTCACATCCCCATGTACTTATTCCTTGGGAGTCTGGCATTTGTGGATGCTTGGTTATCATCCACAGTATCCCCCAAGATGTTGGTCAACTTCTTTGCCAAGAGCAAGATAATCTCTCTCTCTGAATGCATGATACAATTTTTTTCCTTTGCAATCTGTACGACCACAGAATGTTTTCTGTTGGCATCAATGGCATATGATCGGTATGTGGCCATATGTAAACCACTACTTTATCCAGTCATTATGTCCAAAACACTGTGCATCCGGCTGGTACATTTGTCATTTTTAGGTGGCTTTCTTCATGCCATAATTCATAATGCTTTTTTATTCAGATTAACCTTCTGCAATTCTATCATAGTACATCACTTTTACTGTGATATTATACCATTATTTAAGATTTCTTGCACTGACCCTTCTATTAATTTTCTGATGGTATTTATTTTTGCTGGGTCAATACAAGTATTTACCATTTTGACGGTTCTTGTCTCTTACACACTAGTTCTCTTTACAATCTTACAAAATAAGTCTCTACAAGGTATAAGGAAAGCCTTCTCCACCTGTGGAGCCCATCTCTTATCTGTCTCTCTGTACTATGGCCCCCTTCTCTTCATGTATGTGCGCCCTGTATCTGCACAGGCAGACGATCAAGATATGATGGACTCTCTATTTTACACTGTTATAATTCCTTTCTTAAATCCAATGATCTACAGCCTGAGAAATAAGAAAGTCATAGATTCACTGAGAAAAATGTTAAAGAGAAATGCTTAGATTTCATACTAGTATCTATTCCCCATTCACTAAAATGACAAAATTGTGCAGAATAATGTTGCTATGTTTTGAGTAGTAGTCAAAATTTTTTTTTGCAGTTATAATTGCCCTAGTCTTTCAATGACTAAGAGGGAGAACCTAATAATCGTAAAATAATTGTTATTATTAATCAAATCACACAAGAAATTTTATAATTTTAAAAAAGATTTTATTTATTTACTTGACAGAGAGAGACAGCAGAGAGGGAACACAAGCAGGGGGAGTGGGAGAGGGAGAAGCAGGTTTCCCACCAAGCAGGGAGTCTGATGTGGGGCTCAACCCCAGGACCCTGGGATCAGGACCTGAGCTGAAGGCAGACGTTTAGTGAGTGAGCCACCCAGGTGCCAACACACAAGGAATTTTAATCATGTCCATATCAAACTTAAATAATTAAAGCAGAAAACAAAAATGACAACAGTTTATAGGCTTGTCTGTTCTCTGGTGTGAGTTTATAAATGCATTAAGTACTAAAACAGCATAGTGCCTCTGAACAGAATTTGATTATGATGACTCTGATACTTATACAGCTGTATAGCCCGGACCCATATTATATTGAAGTGGATAGTGGAAGCAGATTTGTGTTTGAGTGAACAGAGCCAAATTCCAGATATTCTGTTAGCCATTTAAAGGTTTTTCTTTCTACTTTATTTGGGGCATGGTGAATTTTACCTCTTGTGGAAATTCAACTCTGATATCACAGAGAGAAATAAAAAGAAATGGGAGCAATGAGGGAAGAAAATGACAAAGCTTTTAAGAAAATGAAGAAAGGGTCAAGCTGTAAGAGATGCTCTTAGACTAGTGTGCTTCAAGAGAAAGGCAGAGGCAAGTTGCTTCTAACTATGATGACTTCTATAGGACTTTTTTAGGTGTGTTTGTATGTTGTTCAGCAATCTGGAAAACTTCACTGACAAAGAAAGCTAACGGATTCAACTGAGGACTTAAGTTGGGATAGACATAGACAAAAGTGACTGAATAGGAAGGAAATGGTCTCAGTAGTCCTAGAATTTAAAAAAAATNAGATTAAGAAATCAATAATACGTAGTTTATTGGAATGTGCTCTTGACAAGGAGGGCTTTTAAATGCATGTTACCAAAGTCTAGTAATGCTAAGATGATATAATGTCATAGTGGGTACTTCAGAGAGATATGAAAATCAACAAGAATTAGGATTCTTTGTGCCTCAAAGTCCATAAATGTTAGTTTTTATCCCATTCTATTTGCAAGTTATAATGAGTGATCCGT
>NW_023182036.1:0-1479 GCF_002007445.2 Ailuropoda melanoleuca | reverse complement strand
TATCCTGGATTTGAATTCTGGGTCTACTCCTGACCAGCTGTATGGGCTTGGGGAAGTTACTTATTTCTGTGTCTCATTTTTTTCCTGTGTAAAATACCTGATATAATTACCTATGTTTATAAGATTGTTGTGAGGCTTAAAATACCTTTAAGATGTAGTGAAGTGTTTCATAATAATGCATATAGCTGCACAGTAAATCCTCAAAACAATAATATCATGATTGTTAAGAAAGGGTTTCTTTCATATAAGAATTTAATTTGAACTCTCCGAATAGGTTTTAGAGCCAGTAAAAGCTTGTTTTTATTGAAAATGACAACAAAAAATGTGGTATATTTCTTTGTATCAAATAATGTAAGTAACATTATGATTTTCCCTTGCTCTTTGTCAATGTGATCTTAATGTTTTGTTAATATTATTAATAATATGTTTAGATATGATTTAGATATTCTTGTATTTTAAGTATTTAGTATTTGCCTGAAAAGATTTTTTTTTTTTAGACCTGCAAAGAAAACATCTAAGGAAAAGAAAGAGGTAAAAAATATATATATAATTTTATTTCATTTACTAATTTTTTAATTTTTAGTTTATATTATTTTGATAAATAATATTTATCAGAAATATTATTCCATGGTACAAAATTACTTTAGGGAAGGTATAGTGACAAAATAGAAGAATTTCCTTTTGTTGTGAAAATGTTATTCAGAAACACTAGTTACTGATAAAAGTTGTTTTGAGAAAAATCAGTTCTTTAAAAAAGTACCTATGTTTTTGCTTTTATAAGAAGATGGGTATTTATCATCTCTCTACACTTAGTATATTTTATAAGTATTTGGGGTACATTTTGAAATTATTGTTTATTTGTAGGTCAAAAAGGAAATTAATTTTACGGATGACTTTGATGACATAACTCCATCATCTGGAACAACTTCAGAGGATTGTAAGTTGCCTTGCTTTAATTTTAGGAGTTTCATGTTGCTAATTGAACAACTTGGCATGGATTGTAAAGGTAGGACCATGGTATAAATATAAAGCCTTTATATGTATATTACTGTAGTAATATGTGCACATCTTGTCTAGGGCTGTACCACACAACACTGATCTGTTATAGAGCTACTAATCTCTGAAATATGTTTTTCATGAAGACAGAGAACTGTTGAGTCTCTCAGCCATAGAGCTATAATTTCCACTATACTTTTGTCATGAAAATGGCACACTTGATGTGTTTGTTGACTCTGCTTCTCTTCTATGCCTTCACCCAAGATCAGGGTACCATTATTTTTCTCCTAGAATACTGAAATAACCTCAGGACAGTTTTCCCTGTCATTCCACTGCCCAGAATCTTGGTTTATGCTGCAACCATAATTATATATTTTTAAAAATTTATATTTCGTCACGTTACCCCCTTGCGTAAAGCTTAGCTTTTACTTCTCATTGCTCTAGCATGAAACACCTCGGTCCTCAGCTTCATCTTGTATTGTT
>NW_023182035.1:0-1148 GCF_002007445.2 Ailuropoda melanoleuca | reverse complement strand
CTCATAGCGGAGGAGCCTGATGTGGGGCTCGATCCCATAATGCCGGGATCACTCCCTGAGCCAAAGGCAGACGCTTAACCGCTGTGCAACACAGGTGCCCCAGGTTAATTCTTTTTTTGCATATTTTTTCAGTCCAGGTTCAACCTGTAAGATATGTTTATATGTATGTAATTTATTATAAGGAATTGATTTGCACTATTGATTGTATGAATTGGCTAGGCAANAGTCCAGGTTCAACCTGTAAGATATGTTTATATGTATATAATTTATTATAAGGAATTGATTTGCACTATTGATTGTATGAATTGGCTAGGCAAGACCAAAATCCATAGGGTAGGCTTTCAGGAAGGGAAGAGGTATGGTCCTGGGCAAGTTGAAATTCATGGGCACAGTCTGAAGCTACTGTGCATGGGTGACAAAATTTCCTTTCTCTTCCCCTTCACCCTGCCCTCTTTCTCTTTCTTCCTTTCTCTATTCAGACTGGTTTTCAAGACTTCCGACTGATTGAATCGGGCTTGCCCAAATTGTCAAGGATAATATCCTTACTTAAAATCAGCTGATTATGGACTTCAATCACATCTCTAAATTCATGGCAACATCTAGATTAGTGTTTGATTAAATAACTGGGAACTATTGCCCAGCCAAAATGACACATTGGANAAATGGCACATTGGTAAAACCACAGTTTTGTTTGCTAATTTAAGTCATATCTTGTTTTTATTTGATTATTGCTAATATAGAGGAGCTATATTATTGATTTTTGTAAGATGATATTGTATCTAAATCATTTTATGAATTCTTGTGTTTGTTCTAGTGGTTAGTCTATGGCTTCACTTTCACATTCTATGTTGGTGATAATATCATCTGCAAATAGTTTAATTTGACACTATCTGCAAACAATTGTCATTATTACAATTCTTCATTCTTTTTCTTATCTTATGACATTGGCCAATGTGCCCAGTGATATATGTTAAGTGGTGGCAAGGATAACAAGTGTCTGATCATTCTCTGACAGTAATGTATGTCTTAAGTTCCACCATGAACAGGATGCTTGATTTAGTTATGGTATAAATCCTTCATCATTTTTAGAATATTTCCTTCTATTCCTGTTTTATCGAGTGTTATTTGTTTTATTATGTTCATTTAGC
>NW_023182034.1:351-1067 GCF_002007445.2 Ailuropoda melanoleuca | reverse complement strand
GTCTTAGCACTATCATCACCCTTCGTGAATAGGGAAACATGAGGGAAAGTGGTCGCTGAAGCCTGACGAGAATGCCCCATAATGGTCTCTGGGAGCCCACACAGTGCAAAGAAATATAAACGATCATCATCTCTCGTGAGTATGGGAGCATGAATGAAAAGTCTCAGGATTTTCGAGGACCCAGTGCCCTTCTCATTGGTAATAAAGCAGAGCGTCCAGGAAAACACCTCCAGCGAACAGCAGCATTTTGACTGGGGACCCCGATTCCACATTGGGTGTAGGGGCCTGGGGAGGATCCAGCCCTTAGAACCAAGAAACAAAGTGTGAGGGGAAAGCCCTTGAAGTCACGACGGCCTTATGGAAGGTGGAACAGGAATCAAGGTGCTTTGGTACCGTGAGTGAAACACGACGAACACAGCACTGAGAAAGACAATTCGGCCAAAACCCGCTTCCAACGAAATGTTTGCTCCCTGGGGAAATCCTGTCAAAACTGCTGGCGGCAATGGAACGAAAAGGCCCAAAACACATACGTCAGAGACAACACCGTACAGGGACCTACCTAGCACTATCATCACCCTTAGTGAATAGGGAAACATGAGGGAAAGTGGTCGCGGAAGCCTGACGAGAGTGCCCCACAGTGGTCTCTGAGACACCACACAGTCCAGGGAAATATCAACGATCATCATCTCTCGTGAGTAAGGGAGCATGAATGAAAA
>NW_023182034.1:0-193 GCF_002007445.2 Ailuropoda melanoleuca | reverse complement strand
CCCTTAGAACCAAGAAACAAAGTGTGAGGGGAAAGCCCTTGAAGTCACGACGGCCTTATGGAAGGTGGAAAAGGAATCAAGGTGCTTTGGTTCCGTGAGAGAAACACGACGAATACAGCACCGAGAAAGACAATTCGGCCGAAACCCGCTTCCAACGAAATGTTTGCTCCCTGGGGAAATCCTGTCAAAACTG
>NW_023182033.1:0-777 GCF_002007445.2 Ailuropoda melanoleuca | reverse complement strand
CCTCCCATTCCTTTAATGCACTGCTGGGAAGCTCAGTAAAACATTCACAGAAACTCGGAACGGTCCCTCTGTCGGACTCGTGTGCAGGCCTGCTGCGTACCCTGGGCTCTGCCCCATGGAAATCCCANTCCCGCCTCCCGGTCCCACCCATCTGAGGCCTCCTCCCCACTGGCAGGCATGCTCCCCTTGAATACCTCCAGTGACAGAGAGCTCACTACCTAAGTACTCTCAGACACAAGCTGCGGCCTCCGCACCGCAGAGGTGAATGCTGGCGCTGGGCCCACGTGTACGAGTCTCCTGTCCCTTCACACAGAAACAGGCTCATGCCTGCCACATACTAACTGGAAGGGAGAGGCGTGACACTAGAAGCACAGGTTTTGCCCCGACAGACCCACAGTCAGGTGTCTCCTCAGTGGCATTTGCACTCTGTGCTCTGGGCCCTGCTCTTCTGTGCAAACCGTCCCTGGAGATGGTTGGGCTGGGGCCACCCGCGACACCAGCACCGACGCGCTTGATCTGTCCTTCGTGGACGTGTGCACCTGACGCCCACCTNCGCCTGCGAGGTTGGGACAGGAGGCGTCCTGCTGGAATCCCGTCCTGTGGCTGTGCTTTGGGTCTGGACCCTCCCACTGTGGCCCCACATGTCACACGCATGGAGCATTCCTGCTGCCAGACACAGGCTGTCCACGTCAGCTGCCCTCCAGGGCAGACAGACAGATATCCCGCCCTTCACGATCAAACCACAAGGCCCCCACACCCAGTTTGAGCCCAGCCTCT
>NW_023182032.1:490-1176 GCF_002007445.2 Ailuropoda melanoleuca | reverse complement strand
AGCAGAGCGTCCAGGAAAACACCTCCAGCGAACAGCAGACTTTTAACGGGGACCCCGATTCCACATTGGGTGTAGGGTCTTGGGGAGGATCCAGCTCTTAGAACCAAGAAACAAAGTGTGAGGGGAAAGCCCTTGAAGTATCGACGGCCTTATGGAAGGTGGAACAGGAATCAAGGTGCTTTGGTACCGTGAGTGAAACACGACGAACACAGCACTGAGAAACACAATTCGGCCAAAACCCGCTTCCAACGAAATGTTTGCTCCCTGGGGAAATCCTGTCAAAACTGCTGGCGGCAATGGAACGAAAAGGCCCAAAACACGTCCGTCAGAAACAACACCGTTCAGGGACTGTCTTAGCACTATCATCACCCTTCGTGAATAGGGAAACATGAGGGAAAGTGGTCAAGGAAGCCTCACGATAGTGCCCCATATTGGTCTCTAAGACACCACACAGTCCAGGGAAATATCAACGATCATCATCTCTCGTGAGTAAGGAGCATGAATGAAAAGGGTCAGGATTATCGAGGACTCAGCGCCCTTCTTCATTGGTAATAAAGCAGAGCGTCCAGGGAAACACCTCCAGCGAACAGCAGCCTTTTCACTGGGGACCCCGATTCCACATTGGGTGTAGGGGCCTGGGGAGGATCCAGCCCTTAGAACCAAGAAACAAAGTGTGAGTGGAAAGC
>NW_023182032.1:0-230 GCF_002007445.2 Ailuropoda melanoleuca | reverse complement strand
ATCATCACCCTTCATGAAAAGGGAAAAATGAGGGAAAGTGGTCGCGGAAGCCTGACGAGAGTGCCCCATAGTGCTCTCAGAGACCCCACACAGTCCAGTGAAATATCAACGATCATCATCTCTTGTTAATAAGGGAGCATGAATGAAAATGTTCAGGTATTTTGAGGACTCAGAGCCCTTCTCATTGGTAATAAATCAGAGCGTCCAGGAAAACACCTCCAGCGAACAGC
>NW_023182031.1:452-1417 GCF_002007445.2 Ailuropoda melanoleuca | reverse complement strand
CAGAATTGTCTTTCTCAGTGTTGTGTTCGTCGTTTTTCATTCACGGTACCAAAACACCTTGATTCCTGTTCCACCTTCCATATGGCCGTCGTGACTTCAAGGGCTTTCGGATCACACTTTGTTTCTTGGTTCAAAGGGCTGGATCCTCCCCAGGCCCCTACACCCAATATGGAATTNCCCAAGGAAATGCGGATGTTAGCTGGAGGTGTTATCCTGGACGCTCTTCTTTAATACCAATAAGAAGGGCGCTGAGTCCTCGAAATTCTTGAACGTTTTCATTTAGACTCCCTTACTCACGAGAAATGATGATCGTTGATATTTCCCTGGACTGTGTGGGATCTCAGAGACTACTATGGGGCACTCTCGTCAGGCTTCCGTGAACACTTTCCCTAATATTCACTGTAACAAAGCACCTTGATTTTTGTTGCACGTTCTATAAGGCCGATGTGACTTCAAGGGCTTTATCTTCGCACTTTGTTTCTTGGTTCTAAGTGCTGNCCAGCAGTTTTGACAGGATTTCCCCAGGGAGCAAGCATTTCGTTGGAAGCGGGTTTTGGCCGAATTGTCTTTCTCAGTGCTGTGTTCGTCGTGTTTCACTCACGGTACCAAAGCCCCTTGATTCCTGTTCCACCTTCCATAAGGCCGTCGTGATTTCAAGGGCTTTCTCCTCACACTTTGTTTCTTGGTTCTAAGGGCTGGATCTTCCCTATGCCCCTACAAACAATGTGGAATCTGGATACCCAGTGAAAAGGCTGCTGTTCGCTGGAGGTGTTTTCCTGGACCCTCTGCTTTATTAACAATGAGAAGGGCGCTGAGTCCTCGAAAATCCTGAACCTTTTCATTCATGCTCCCTTACTCACGAGAGATGATGATCGTTGATATTTCCCTGGACTGTGTGGTGTCTCAGAGACCACTATGGGGCACTCTCGTCAGGCTTCCGCGACCACTTTCCCTCATGTTTCCCT
>NW_023182031.1:0-180 GCF_002007445.2 Ailuropoda melanoleuca | reverse complement strand
TTTGTTTCTTGGTTCTAAGGGCTGGATCCTCCCCAGGCCCCTACACCCAACGTGAAATCGGGGTGCCCAGTGAAAAGGCTGCTGTTAGCTGGAGGTGTTTTCCTGGACTCTCTGCTTTATTAACAATGAGAAGGGTGCTGAGTCCTCGAAAATCCTGAACCTTTTCATTCATGCTCCCTT
>NW_023182030.1:0-576 GCF_002007445.2 Ailuropoda melanoleuca | reverse complement strand
ATTTGTTCTTCCAATCCTTGAACATGGAATGTTTCTCCATTACTTTGTGTCATCTTCAATTTCTTTTATACGTATTTTCAGAATACAGATCTTTTACCTCTTTGATTAGGTTTATTCCTAGGTATCTTATGGTCTTTGGCACAATTGTAAATGGGATCAATTCCTTGATTTCTCTTTCTACTGCTTCATTATTGTTGTATAGATATGCAAAAGATTTCTGTACACTGATTTTGTATCCTATGACTTTACTGAATTCGCGTATCAGTTCTAGCAATTTTTTTGTGGAATCTTTTGCGTTTTCGAGAGTATCACGTCATCTGTAAATAGTGAAAGTTTGACTTCTTCCTTGCCAAATTGGATGCCTTTATTTCTTTTTGTTTTNCTTTATTTCTTTTTGTTTTCTGATTGCTGAGGCTAGGATTTCTAGTATTATGTTGATAACAGTGGTGAGAGTGGACATCCCTGTCTTATTCCTGACTGTGGCGAAAAGGTCCCAGTTTTTCCACATGGAGGATGATATTAGCTGTGGGTTTTGTATATGTCTTTTATTATGTTGAAGTATGTATGTTCCTTCTA
>NW_023182029.1:0-774 GCF_002007445.2 Ailuropoda melanoleuca | reverse complement strand
CACTCTCAAAGACTATTTAATAGTGTATTTAGTAACCTGATCCATGTAACAACCATTTCTACTGTCCAAATATTTCCCTTAAACAGAGTTCTAGGGGTGCCTGGGTGGCTCAGTTGGTTGAGCATCTGTCTGACTCTTGGTTTTGGCTCAGGTTGTGAGATCCAGCCCCACAGTGGCTCCGTGCTTGGGCCGAGCCTGCTTGTCCCTCACCCTCTGCTCCTCCCTCTGTCCCCCCATGCTCTCTCTCTCTTTCTCTGAAATAAATTAAAAAAAAAAAATTTTTTTTTAAACAGAGTTCTGTGGGGGCATCTGTCTGCTCAGTCAGTAGAGAGTGTGGACTCTTGATCTCAGGGTTGTAAGTTCAAGCCCCACATTGGGTGGAGAGATTANAATAAAATCTTTAAACAGAGTTCTACAGCCCATCCTTTTTTAAATCTTTTTTTGGTACTAGTTCCATCACTATGTTGAATAAAAAAGAGTAAAGAGTTATAAGGGAGGGGCTTGATAAAGTTTAGGGGTCAGTGTGAATCTTGCAGGCTAGTGAACAATCCTGTAAACCATCTGCCAGCCTTTCCTTTCTCTCTACCTTTCTAAAAGAAATAAAATTGACAAGTGTTTGAAGACCAAATGGCAGACATCATGCTAAAGAATTCTAGCAACATTATTTAGTCATCCTAAAAGCTCTTTAAAGTAGGTGCTGTTCTTTAGCTCAACAAATAGTTATGAAACCAGTAGCTGTTATGAAACCAGTAGTTGAGCTACACAGACGTGCCT
>NW_023182028.1:0-1647 GCF_002007445.2 Ailuropoda melanoleuca | reverse complement strand
AATGAAAATAAAGCTAGTGGAATCAGACTCCCCATTGCAAAACTTACTAAACAGCTAAAGTGATCAAAACAGTTTGTACTGGCATAAAAACTGAAACATAGATCAATGGAATAGAAGACAGAGCCCAGAAATAAACCTTCACAAATACGGTCGAATGATTTTCAGTAAGGGACCAATAAAATTCCATGGGGCAAGAACAGTTTTTTCAATTAATAGTGCTGGGAAAATTGGATATCTAATGTGAAAGAATAAAGCCAGACCTTACTTAACGCTGTATACAAAAATTAACTCAAAGACCTAATGATAAGATCTAAATGTGTAAAAGTCTTAGAAAAAAACTTAGGTAAAAACTTCATGGTGGGGCGCCTGGGTGGCTCAGTCGTTAAGCATCTGCCTTCGGCTCAGGGCGCGATCTCGGCGTTCTGGGATCGAGCCCCACGTCAAGCTCCTCTGCTGGGAGCCTGCTTCTTCCTCTCCCACTCCCCCTGCTTGTCTCTCTCTCACTGGCTCTCTCTCTCACTGGCTGTCTCTGTGTCAAATAAATAAATAAAATCTTTTTAAAAAAAACTTCGTGGCATTATATTTGGCGAATATTTTTTGGATATGACACCAAGGATACAGGCAATGAAAGAAAAATAGACAAACTCAACTTCATGAAAATTAAAAAAAAAAATACATGAAAATGTACTATCAGGGTGCCTGGGTGACTCAGTCAGTTAAGCATCTGACTCTTGATTTTGGCTCAGATGGTGATGTCAGGGTCATAAGATTGAGCCCTATACCCAGTTCTGCACTCAGCAGGGAGTCTGTTTGAGATTTTCTCCCTCTCCCTCTCCCTCTGCCCCTCCCTCTGCATGCACTCTCTCTCTCTTCCAAATAAATAAATTTTAAAAAAAAGATACTATCAGCAGAGTAAAAAGGCAATCTATGGAAGGCAATAATATTTGCAAATCACATATCTGATAAGGAATTAATATCCCAAACATATAGAGAACTAATAAAACTCAACAACAAAAACAAAACAACTTGATTTAAAAATAGGCATAGGGCTTATATAGACATTACTCCATAGAAGAAAATGACCAATAACTACATAAAAATATGCTGTACAACATTAATCATTAGAAAAATGCAAATCAAAACTACGATGAGATGTCCCCTCATACCCATTAAGATAGTTACCGTCAAAGAACAAAATAAAGCAAAAGCAACTAAACAAAACCCAGAAAGTAGTAAGTGTCACTGAGAACATGGAAAAATTGGATATTTTTGTGCACTGTTGATGGGAATGTAAAACGGTGCCGTTTCTACGGAGAACAGTTGAGTGGTTCCTCAAAAATTTTAAATAAAAAGACATACAAATGGCTAACAGACACATGAAAAAATATTCAAAATCATTACCCATCAGGGAAATTCAAATCAAAANAATCATTAGCCATCAGGGAAATTCAAATCAAAACCACACTGAGATATCACCTTACGCCAGTTAGAATGGCAAAAATAGACAAGGCAAGAAACAATAATCGTTGGAGAGGATGTGGAGAAAGGGGATACCTCTTACACTGTTGGTGGGATGGCAAGTTGGTACAACCACTCTGGAAAACAGTGTGGAGGTCCCTTAAAAAGTTAAAAATTGAGCTACCCTAT
>NW_023182027.1:0-1378 GCF_002007445.2 Ailuropoda melanoleuca | reverse complement strand
TTAACTTAAAAGTTGTAAAAATATTATAATCAACTCACATATACCCTTCTTGTAGATTCACCCACTGTCAACATTTTTCCACATTTGCACGTTCTCTTTCACATTCTTTTTTTCTCCAGCTTTACNTGCACGTTCTCTTTCACATTCTTTTTTTCTCCAGCTTTACTGAGGTTACATTTAATTAACATTTAAGTTTAAGGTGCACAACATGATGATTTGATCCACAAAATGTTGTGAAATGATTGCTGCAATAAGGTTAGTTAACATCTCCATCCCCTCACGTAATGACCATTTGTGTGCATGAATGCCTGTAGTGAGAACATTTAAAATTTACTTTCATAACAACTTTCAAGTACATAATATAGTATTGTTAACTATAGTCATCATTCTGTACCTTAGATTCCCCAGAACTTATTCATCTTATAACTGGAAGTTTGTAGGTTTTGACCAATATCTCTCCATTTCCCCCACTTTCTATCCCCTGGCAACCACCATTCTACTCCCTTTTTCTATGAGTTTGATGTTTTTAGGTTCCACATAGGAGTGAGATCATACAGTATTTGTCTTTTTTTGACTTATTTCATTTAGCATAATGCCCTCAAGATCCATCCATGTTGTTGCAAATGGCAGGATTTCTTTCTCTTTTAGGCTGAATAATATTCCATTATTCTATTATATAGACAGATAGATATTTAGATAGACAGATGATAGATAGATAGATAGATGATAGATAGATTAAATATATATATCATATATATAGATAAAGATATATCACATTTTCTTTATCCAACCATCCATCCACTGATGTATGCTTAGGTTGTTTCCATATCTTGGCTATTGTAAATAATGCTGCAACAAACACAGAGATGCAGATATCTCTTCAAGATAATGATTTCAATTCCTTCAGATATATAGCCAGCAGTGAGATTCTGGATCATANTCCTTTCTCCTTTGCTTCTCCTTCTTCTTCTTTTTTAAGATTTTATTTATTCGTTTGAGAGAGACAGACAGCGAGTGAGCATGAGTTTGGGGGAGGGACAAGCAGACACCCCACCGAGCAGGGATCATGACTCCAGGATCCTGACCTAAGCGGAAGGCAGACACTTAACCGGCTGAGCCACCCAGGCGCCCCCTTCTTCTGTTTCTTACCTCTCCCACTTGTGGCTTTTACTTTCCCTTCCATTACCCCTCTGCTTCCCCTGTCTTGTCANTGTTCTCTGTCCCCCTTCCTCCCCCTTCCCACCTCTTCCTCTTTTCTACTTTCCTTCTCTGACTCTCTCCCCTTGCTGGCTGTCTCTCTCTTTGTTGAATAAATAAATAAAATCTTTAAAAAATAAAATAAAATATAGTAACAGAATTAAACTAAAAACCAGTAACT
>NW_023182026.1:0-6854 GCF_002007445.2 Ailuropoda melanoleuca | reverse complement strand
CTTTTCATCGTGAGTTCCTACTCATCTTCAAAAATCAACTGGATTTTTATCTCTGTTGGAATGTTTCCCCTTATTGACCAAGATACCTGGTAGCATCATTTATGATAGCATCATGTTGCTTCCTCACTACCCTCCTGGCCTCTAGTCCCTCATATAGCTCTTTCCTCATAACACTTGTCACCAATGGATGTTATATATTTGCTTGTTTGCTCACATATTTTGTATCTTCCTTAGGGAATGCAAAATCCAGATGGGCAAGCACTTATTCTGTTCTATTCACTGCTGAATCCTCAGTGCCTAGAGCAATGTCTGATCCATAGACAGGATTTCATAAAATATGTACTGAATTAATCTGTGATAGTATCAGCCTATTATTTATATATATATGCCAAATTATCCATTACATTAGGAGTCCTCTTATTATAATAATATGAGCCTATTGATAAGAAAAACCCACAAGCTTTTTTTTGTATTTTAAACTTCATACTTTATTCATCATTTCGATAGATCCATATTAACCATTTCCAATATGCTAGGTTCTCTGCTTGGTACAAAGGCATAGCCACAAGCCAATGTCAATATAGCTAATAATGATAACTTATAGTCATTGTGAACTTACTTGGTCTGACATTATTACACCTAAGCTTCAGAATTTAAGAGATGGTTATTGTTATTCCATTGGAATAGGAGAGAAGATTGTAATTTGGAGAGTTTAAATTACTTTTTCTAAATCATACAATAGGGAGTTATGAGTTAAGAATAACCGATGATAAAATTTTTGAACCTCAGCACAAGTTTGTGTACCTGAGCACATGTAGTAAAGATGGTTATAAGAATGCTACTTGCCTGCTGCCATGACATTGCTGCATAACAACCACAAACCTCAATGTTCTATAACCATAAGTTCGATACTATCCATCTGAGAGCTGGGTTCACTAACACGACTGGCGGTTGGCTGACGGTTGGCATGGGTAAATGGGTGACTTGGCTCTGCTCCACATGTCTCTTATTCTCCAACAGATGACCAGATGTGTTATCATGAAGATGGCAGGGGTCTANCAAATAAATACATTTAAAGAATAATGTAAAATAGATCCTACTTGAAGAGGTCCCATCTTCTTCATCACCAGTTCTCCTTTCCTATTTCAAGTCTTTCCATGTCTTCATCCCAATATTCTCTCTTAAGGGTCATCCTAACTCCTCTTTTATCCTGTTCATATCTTAAGGTTCTGTTCTTCTTCATGGCCATCTTATTGGTTAGAAACCCAAACTTTGAAGTCAGACTTCTTGGGTATCAATATCAATGTTGATCAACTCCAAGACCTTGGGCAATTTATTTTACTTCCTTAAGTCCCACTTTTGTTCTCTGAATATTGAAGATAATTTCATTGTTTTCCCTGCAATGTGGAGAGGATTAAGTGAGCTAAGGTCCGTAAAACACAAAGGAATGGCCAGACACAGAGTAAACGATATTAGCTATAACTATTATTATTACCTTAATGCTTTTATCCCCTTATAATATTTTTTTTTCTGTATTTCATTCCATAGAAACATCTCTTCATCCTGTAAGAACTAGAATATAAAAACTATCCTTACATTATGGTCGGGGGGGAGGGGGGAAAGCCTATCCTCAATGACNTGTCATCTACTTAAAGCAATCCATGGTCTCCTCTCTGCAAGCTGATGACTCCCAAATCTATAACTCCAGTCTGTGAGGATGCTAGATAAACTACAGGGCAACCTGTGAAATTTCAATTTCAGAAAAACCAAAAAAATGTGTTTTAAAAATAAGAATGTGCAAAATATCAANTATTCTTTTCACATATTTTCTTTTCTCCACAACAAACTTTATTATACAATGCGATGTTTGCTTATCTTTCTTCCCCTCTCAATAGTGAGCTTCTTCATTGAAATCTGAATTTACTCAGCTTTAATGCATCTGCACTGAAATTCATTATAGACTCATGTAGTGAAATGTCTTACTTTCTTATTTCAATCCTGGCTATAATACTAGATGGTTATTAAACTTGATATGATCCTGTTATAAGTTGAGTTTCTTTCATGCTATATTTTTATGTTGAAATGATAACTGAAATAATTTGTTAAAAAATTTTAAACAGCCCATATAGAACACCAGATTGCTTCTGAGCAGACAGTAAATGCACAAGGCAAGTACGATAAATTATTAGAACCTCCATTCCAACAGTCATTTGTACCATACAAAGAGACCCAAACCGAAGTTCTCCCCACCAGTCTACTCTAAGGCTCTGTTCAGAGGTCCTAGGGCAGGGCTATTAAATTAGCAAGAAAGTAATTAAAGGAAAGGTACCAGTCCTGTATCACTGTCTTCATTGTGTACTTTTCTTCCAGAAGTAAGGCTGTGAACAGAAAGACAACTTATCTGACGTGGTTCTTGAGAATGCGGGTAATTCAAAGAACCAGTTGGTAAGTGGGGAGACGAAGTTGACAGGGTATGTAAGACCCAGGGATGTACAGACTGCTGGAATAGCAACCAGGCTAACACGGCAGCAACACTTTTGTTATGATACCATTTTTTCCGTTACTGTCACAGCTGCTTTTAGCCGCTATTGGACACCACAACTCTGGATGAATTTTGAATTATTCTTTTGTCTTTGCATGACTTTGTCTAAGATCCAAGACGAGGTGACATCCTGATTCCTAATCCATGCATCCACGATATCACTACTAGAACTCATAAAAGGAGTTGTCTAGTCCTCCTCAGGGTCTGCATTGGGAATTACACCACTTCCTCATGCTGGAACAAAGCTTAGCTACCGAGTAACCCGTTCCCCTCTCCAGAAAGAAATGTCAGTGACACAGAGCTGAAATGAATCCACATTAGATGTTTTCTTCCCTACCAGATTCAGGCCAGAAAACAAGTACGTGGTCCTCTTAGCTAAGTGATATGGTCAGCTCTTTGATCTCTCAGTCATGCCTCCTGCGACGGTTTGTTTTATGTGTCTGTTTGACTGAGCTATGGTACTCAGTGATTTATCAAACAGTAATCTAGGTGTCACTGTTTTTGTGTGCTGATCTTAGCCTACCAATAACCAGCGTTGTGGTTGGACCAGCCTTTGTGGTTCTTATTAAGATTGCAAGATGCCCTTCAGCAATAACCATCGTGAAACTTTAAAAAAATAAAGGTATATTACTTACGAGGTCTAGAAATTACACAACACATCTGGAACCACTCAGTGAGGTCATAGGGGGTGGCGAGAGAGACAGAGAGAGCGAGAGAGAGAGAGAGAGAGAGCATGGGCCTGGGGCTCTGCTTTTATAGGGGGTCAAGGGTGGGAGCCTAATGTTTTGCTGTTGGTGAACTTAAAACATGAGAGGGAATTTAAAGGTAGGAAGAAAAAAAAAACAACAACAAATGGCCCAAATGGTCAGTTACTGAAATCAAGTAATATCTCTAAAACCAAGAAGCCTCCATGTGGGAAGGTGGCCTGGCTCTTTATCCCGTGTGTGGCTGGAAATGTGTTTATTCAGGATCGCCATCTTTGAAGTGGGTGCCTGTTTGAAGTGATGGCAATCAAAGCTTAAGTCAGGTACGTCGTGCATGACAAAAAGAAAAACAACAACAACAAACAATGTCAGGGTTTACGCTACACTGTGACAGTATTCTGAAGACATAGTTAACATGTCATCAGTTGACTTTAAGTAAAGGAGATTACTCTGCATAATGCAGGCAGATCTAATCCAATCAATGAAAGGCCTTAAAAGCCAATTGAAGTTTCCCAAAGAAGGTGTTCTGCCTGGAGACCGCAGTATCAACTCCTTTCTGAATTTCCAGCCTGCCAGCCTTTCCTTCTGGTTTTTGATTTGCCAGCCACCATCTTGTAAACCGGTCCCTTAACGTAGATCTCTTCATCTAATTATATGAGATCACACACACATATACACACACACTGTATACGTATCTCCATACATGTATTTATACTGTAGTAAAATATAGAGTAGTGTGTACAACATACAAGAATAAACGTATATACTAAAATAGTGTACACACCCACACACACACACCCAATATTGATTCAATTTATCTGAAGACTCTGACACCCTCCCAAACCACTCCTCCAGTCTTCTGTAGTTGATGAAAACTCCCCTAAATAAAAATTAGCACTTAAGGTTATGACACCTGATTATGGTTAGAACTGGAAATTCATTTCCTGGGGTTGAGAGAAAGACCGACTGTACATTGCTCCCAACCTGTCCCTAGACTCTAGACACAAAAATCTGGGCGGGAGGAAGCAAAGAGGAGAAGGAGAAAATGAAGAGACCAACTGAAGCGAGACATGTAGTGTCAAGAGACAAGACTCACGCAGAATGCCACAGTGAAAGATCTGAAACCCAGGAGAGGGCCTGTGGTGAGTGAGCTCTAAGAAGAGATGTGACAAGGGGGAGGGGCAGACACCAAAAGGAAATGGAGATGGAGTCAAGGATCAACTATCTCTACAAAAATTATGCCCCACGCTTTTATCGATCTAAATGTGTTGTAGGTAACACCATCAAGTGTCTCTCTTACTCCTCTTCTGGAAGGGTCTCTAAATCAGCGGCGCAGGCAAACACATAGGCTCTTGAGTCTACGGCTCACCTAAATTTATATCCAACTTGTGTGCTGAACAGCTGTGATGCCTTGCATATGTTATTACTTAAATTCTCTCTGGGGCGCCTGGGTGGCACAGCGGTTAAGCGTTTGCCTTCGGCTCAGGGCGTGATCCCGGCGTTGTGGGATCGAGCCCCACATCAGGCTCCTCCGCTATGAGCCTGCTTCTTCCTCTCCCACTCCCCCTGCTTGTGTTTCCTCTCTCGCTGGCTGTCTCTATCTCTGTCAAATAAATAAATAAAATCTTTAAAAAAAAAAATAAAAAAAAAATAAATTCTCTCTGCCATCTCTGAATTGAGGGTGATAATAGCATCTACCTCACAGGATGATTGTATTAAATGAATTAATACATCTTAAGTTCCTGACACAAAATGGTAGAATAAACACTTAAATTCATATTCTCGCTATTATTACTAATAAGCTGACAGATGTGTCTGTCTCAGGGACTCAGCTGAAGTCATTAACCCTTCAATAGAGGTTCGTTTTAAAGAATGGTTGGACAGACCATGACATTTATATAAGATATGTTCTTACAGAGAGTGTCAGAAGCAGGCATATATAATTAGTGAACCCAAAAAATCTTTTGAAACACAGTTGGCATATTACCTCATGTCACGGAGTGAGTTTATGGGAATCTAAACCAAGGTAGGATAAAAGCTAAGGCTTTGAGGATGGAAGAATTACCTCTAATAGGCACAAAGTTGATTAAAGGAATACTAAATTAAAACATGTTCATATGCTAGAATCAAGGGGATATTAAAGGGTTTGGGGGTTCAGATGCCATTTGAACTGCAGAGGCTGCAGTCTTTCCCAGCTTCACTTCTGAGGATTTGTCAAGTCCCTGTGCAGAGAGTGACATTTAAGCTCAAGTAACTCAGCTTTTACTACCAAACTGAATTCATTCCTGTAACAGAGAGTAAGCTGAGGTCATTGACAACCTGGGCTTCCACACACACTTTGCAATGGGTATTGTGACGTCAGGGTTTTAGTCACCACTCTCATTTGGACTTGAAGATGAAGACTTTGGAGGACAGGGTGAAAATAATATTCTGGCCTCTGTCGGGTCATGGAGGGTGTATGTTTTCAGCAATCAACTCAATACTCATTAACAAGATGTTAACATTCTGTATTCATTGAATTAATACCATCTTTGTCCCATCACGGGGACCTATTTTGTTCATTTGTAGAGTAGGATCTTTAAAGCATGACATTTGTCCGCCAAATGATTTCATTGAGTGACTATTTAATCATATTTAATGTTCAGTATTTGTCATAGACTCTATCTCAACTTTGATATCTTGAAAATCACATTGCAGTATTCCAGGCTGCTTAATTTCTACCTCAGATATATCATGAAGAAGGAAGCTTTTATGGGAAGGAGGAAATAAACTCATGAGGTACTTTTATGCCTGAGATGAGATGTGAAAGCATTTTTCAAAGGATGTTATTTTTCTGCTAAATTCTTTCATGTGAGGGTTGTATCAGTTATGTTCTTTCTTATGTATCAGTTGGTTGCTATGGACAGTCTTTCATTTATTTTTATTCTAAGTAGTGGAAAATATAGAAACACCATAATATTTAAAACCCCAAGAAGCAAATGTTTAACTAGTACTCAGGGGTAGCATAGGATGCTAGTGAAAAATGGAGTCTATACCAATTTTAAAAAATCGGTCCAAGGAATAATCAAACAAGCTGGTTTTGCAACATATTGAGCAACACTGTTATTTATTTTTCTTTAATATTTTTGATGCATTAAATATTTAGTCTCTGGGAGAGAAAAAAGCCTATATGACAATAGATTTGTAGGATATAGTATCCTAATCTCAATGAAGATTTAATAGTAAAGAACATTATGGCATTGCATACAACCTACTTGACCCATTTTTGCACCAATTCTTTCATTTAGAAAGTCAGTTTTACCCTCAGCTTTTAACTTTGTGGTTGTATTTGTGCAGTCGCTTTGTAACATTTGTTGACCTTGACCCCAAATATTCAGTTTATATCTTTCACAATGACTGTGTGAGGCATCAGTTTTCTCGCTGTATTTTCAGTTGGAATCTACTTATTATTGTTATAAAAAAAGCAGTGATTTTTGAGTATCACGCCCTTTGGTGTTGATTGGGTCTTCTAAACGAGAAATGATTTCTTATTTTTAGAGATAATATATGTTGTTCCCATAGACACCTGATTAAAATGACTAGGTAGACATGAGTGTTTTTCAAAGCCA
>NW_023182025.1:0-601 GCF_002007445.2 Ailuropoda melanoleuca | reverse complement strand
CTCGCGGTCAGCACCCGCGAGACACCAGACTGAGACGGGGAGCTCCGGGGGCCCGCGCGGGGCGGCTGGTGACTGGCGGGGTTGGAAACACAAAGGACAGAGATGCGCCGGCCCTAGAAGTGAGGGCTGGGACACCGGGTGTGGGGCGCACAGCCCGGGATGCTGAAGGGTTGAGCAGCACCAACAGAAACAGAGTTAAAGTGGCCAGAACATCAGTGGAGAACGATCCGCGATCCCTCTGTTCTGAGACAGAGGCTGAATTTCAGCCGCTGCTGCTCTCTCAGAAGAGGCATAGCAAACCGCCAGGGAAAGCCGCCAGAGAACAAAAGCCCGGAAATACCGGCTCACAGGGTGCCCATCCCCATCCCCCCTCGCAAGGGACACAGAGACTCTACCCAAACAGGGTTTNGTTTTCTGAGTACCGGCAGGCAGGCCCCTCCCCCAGAAGGCAGGCTGAAAAATCAAGAAGCCCACAACCCAGAGCGCCTGAGTGGCACAGTCACCAAGTACCTGTCTTCGGATTAGGGTGGGATCACAACGTTCCGGAAAGGAGTTCCTCATCGGGCTTCTCCACCGGGAGCCTGCTTCTTCCTCTCCCACT
>NW_023182024.1:1878-2071 GCF_002007445.2 Ailuropoda melanoleuca | reverse complement strand
TTTTATATTCTCACCTCAAGAAGCTGGAACAGCAACAGAGGGACAGGCCTAATCCATGCATGAGGAAGCAGCTGATCAAGATTAGAGCAGAAATCAGTGAATTAGAAACCAGTATAGTAGAGCAGATCAACAGAACTAGAAGCTGGTTCTTTGAAAGAATTAATAAAACTGACAGACCACTGGCAAGACTTAT
>NW_023182024.1:384-1563 GCF_002007445.2 Ailuropoda melanoleuca | reverse complement strand
ATTCAAGGAAGAAATAATACCTATTCTCCTAAAGCTATTTCAAAAAATAGAAAAAGAAGGAAAGCTACCAAACTCATTCTATGAGGCCAGTATTACCTGGATCCCCAAACCAGGCAAAGACCCCATCAAAAAAGAATTACAGACCGATTTCCCTAATGAATATGGATGCCAAAATCCTCAACAAGATCCTGGCTAACAGAATACAACAGTACATTAAAAGGATTATCCATCATGACCAAGTGGGATTCATCCCTGGGATGCAAGCGTGGTTCAACATTCGCAAATCGATCGGTGTCTTAGATTTTATGCAGAAGGAAAAAGCCAAAAATCATATGATTCTCTCAATAGATGCAGAAAAAGCATTTGACAAAATACAGCATCCTTTCCTGATTAAAACCCTTCAGAGTGTAGGGATAGAGGTTACATTCCTCAATCTCATAAAAACCATCTATGAAAAGCCTACAGCAAATATCATTCTCAATGGGGAAAAGCTGGGAGCCTTTCCTTAAGATCAGGAACACGACAAAGATGCCCACTCTCGCCATTATTATTCAACGTAGTACTAGAAGTCCTTGCAACAGCAATCAGACAACAAAAAGGGATAAAAGGTATCCAAATCGGCAAAGAAGAAGTCAAACTNGCAAAGAAGTCAAACTGTCTCTCTTCGCAGATGACATGATACTCTATATGGAAAATCCAAAAGAATCCACCCCCAAACTACTAGAAGTTATAGATCAATTCAGTAATGTGGCAGGATACAAAATCAATGCTCAGAAATCAGTTGCATTTCTATACACGAACAATGAGACTGAAGAAAGAGAAATTAGGGAATCCATTCCATTTACAATAGCACCTAAAACCATACATTACCTTATATTCTAGAAACTATAAGTCACTCTTTCAAGACACCGAGGAAGACACAAAAAGATGGAAAAATATTCCATGGTCATGGATCAGAAGAATTAACATAGTTAAAATGTCCATGCTACCCAGAGCAATCTACACTTTCAATGCTACCCCAATCAAAATACCGATGATATTTTTCAAAGAACTGGAACAAATAGTCCTTAAATTTGTATGGAAGCAGAAAAGGCCCCAAATCGCCAAGGAACTGTTGAAAAGGAAAAACAAAGCTGGGGCATCACGTTGCTGGATTTCAAGCTATACTACAAAGCTGTG
>NW_023182024.1:0-171 GCF_002007445.2 Ailuropoda melanoleuca | reverse complement strand
ACCACTCTCTCACACCATACACAAAAATAAACTCCAAATGGATGAAAGACCTCAATGTGAGACAGGAATCCATCAAAATCCTAGAGGAGAACATAGGCCACAACCTCTACGACATCGGCCAAAGCAACCTTTTTTATGACATCTCCAAAGGCAAGAGAATCAAAAGAAAAA
>NW_023182023.1:480-588 GCF_002007445.2 Ailuropoda melanoleuca | reverse complement strand
AATGGGATGGATTCCCTAATTTCTCTATCTTCAGTCTCGTTATTCGTGTATAGAAATGCAACTGATTTCTGAGCATTGATTTTTGTATCCTGCCATGTTACTGAATTG
>NW_023182023.1:0-170 GCF_002007445.2 Ailuropoda melanoleuca | reverse complement strand
GATTGAGGAATGTACCCTCTATCCCTACACTCCGAAGGGTTTTAATCAGGAAAGGATGCTGTATTTTGTCAAATGCGTTTTCTGCATCTGTTGAGAGACTCATATGATTTCTGAATTTTTGTTTCTGGATAAAATCTAAGACACTGATAGATTTGCGAGTGTTGTACCAC
>NW_023182022.1:10528-10668 GCF_002007445.2 Ailuropoda melanoleuca | reverse complement strand
GAAACAAACTGAGGGCTTCAGAGGGGAGGGGGGTGGGGGATTGGGATAGGCCGGTGATGGATATTAAGGAGAGCACATATTGCATGGTGCACTGGGTGTTATAAGCAAATAATGAATCATGGAACATTGCATCAAAAACT
>NW_023182022.1:0-10335 GCF_002007445.2 Ailuropoda melanoleuca | reverse complement strand
AGGAGAGCACATATTGCATGGTGCACTGGGTGTTATAAGCAAATAATGAATCATGGAACATTGCATCAAAAACTGGGATGTACTGTATGGTGACTAATATAACAAAATAAAAATTATTAAAAAAAATAACCAGACATATAAGATTTCAAATTTTGATAGAAAACAAAAGAAAAAAGGGGAAAAAAGGTTATTAAAGAGAGATTCAGATAATAAAGTTATTAGCCATGGGCTTTAGTATAACTATATATTCAAGAAATTAAAAACAAGATGGAGAATTTCATGTATCATAACAAAGTAAGAGCTCAACAGATAGTTTTCAGAGCACATTAGAATACAAACTGTTTATTAAGAAGCTAGGTTAAAATACTTTATCTGGCTTTAATTAATGATTGCCAACAAACTGACCACTGTTACCTACAAATAAAAAAAAATTTGTATTCCCCATGTGAACATTTTTGACAAAGTATTACATGGATTTTTTTTCTCTAAATAAACTGATGGCTGAATCCATTTACTTTTAGTTGAGCATTTTAATTTAATGACGAGACTAAACAGTGAAATAGCAAAGTTGAAGGCAACAATAATATATTCTTCATATCACAAGCTGATAATGATAAACGATAGGGGATGTTTTCATATTGACTGTGGCCTATAAAGTGGCAGATGAACTTCAATATTAGGAAGAAACTTCAGAAAACAACCTAAACTAAATTTACAAGAAAATAGGCCCTGAACTTTTAGCTATAACTTAGAAAAAAACAGACTTAAAAATTATTGCCGATTACTTTTGGAAAATATTAACCCACTTTGTTGTTGAAAAGAGATTAAAATGGTATTGCAGGTAAATTATTTTTTTTGAAAATAAGACATAATTATTTTCTTATTCTATAGCATATAAGAACCAGAGTGTTTTAACACAGACAAAATATGTTTTAGGCAGTCCTCAAACTTGGAGGAAAAAAAAAAAGCTGTTGAAGGCTAGAGAAAGGGACCAAAAAGGGAAGCGAATGAGAAATCCTGAACAGTGCAAATTGACTACAATATTTTCTTAAAGAGACAAAACAATTAAAGGTTATAAACTCTCAAAGGATATAAATAAAGCAAATATGACATTGTTCACTAGATTCTGGAGAGCTGGACATAGAAACTATCAAAAAAAGTGTAGCTATTTCAGATGAACTATAAACTATATAAATCTACTTTATACACAGGTAGTAACTTAAAGTATTCTTATTTCTGAGAAAGGCTAAAAATATATACAGGTGCAGGATAATTCTAATAAATTTGTAAGTAATGAATCAATTCATTGGGAAAAAAAATGTATTCAATTATGAGTCAAGCAATAGGCCAGTCAGCATACAGTCTATTAGTAGAAATGGGAAAATAAGCAGCTAGTATCAATCCAGTGTTATAGATAAAATGACAGATGTGCAGACTGTTGACATGGGTGTCTGTTTGTGTATATGTACTTATGTGAGGAGAAAGGTATTTGTTAAAGCTACCAGGAAGGTATAATGACTGAATTGAGTATCAACAAATAGAAATAAGGTAAATGAGCAAGAAGAAAGAAGGGAGTAGAGTTTCAAAAGCAGGAAGGTGAGAAAAAAGATAGCATACAAGGGAACTGAACTAACTATGTCAGTATAGCTGCAACCCTACATCCCAGGTGTGAAGAGTAAGAGATGAGACTGGAGAGATAATAGGCACCTGTTCGCCATATTATAAATTTGGGCTTTATCTTATGGAAAATGAAGAACCTCTATAGAACACTGAGTGACTGTTATAGAGTGGGCATATGATTATCTTTGTCTATTACCTATTTTTATGCTTGGCTAAGTTAAAACTCTTCACATAAAGATGGATTTATTCACTGAAATAAACGAAACAAATGATGAGAAAAACCTTCAGAAACATACAGATTAGCTTCATTTCACAAATTTTAAAAAAACCCTTAAAAATATTACAATTTTGTAAATTATAATTAAACAAAAAATAACATTAGAAGTTGAAATGAAACTACCTTTATTAAATAATTCATGAATTAGGTAGCATCCCATTTAGCAAATAGTGGGGATTCCAAGGAGTTGTACAAAATGGAAGGCTTTTATAGGAGGGAGGGTGGAACAAGAAACTTAAAAGTTAAAGAAAAGAAAGGATTGCTTCAGGCAAGACCACCTTCCCTTAGCGGGAAGGGCAGGGAGTTTTATTATACCTTATCTTCCTTTGGGGAATTGAGGGAACCCAAGTAAAAGATTACCTCATTGGTGCTTATCATAAAGTTCCTGGCTGACCAGCTCAGGTTTAAATTTCTGGGAGAAGCTGAAACGACAATTAGATTAGGTATTAAGCCCTGGTTTACTGACTTGGGGCCTTGATACCATTTGTGGTCTGTGGTTTTCTTTTTAACATTTGTCTTTTGTTTATCTTCTAAATGAAAGGGGAGGAAAAAAAAAAAAAAACTAGAGCCACTGACTTAAATTAACTGCACTTAAGCATTATTTTCCATTTTGGGGGGGGCGGGGTTGAGGATTTCAGGTATCCTGTGTTTTTTGGTCGTGTAGTACAGAGGATACAATATTTGATAATAAAATTTCTTATTAATAATTACAAAATTTAGTAATGTTTAGAACACACTAAGTATTACATTTAATTATCTAGAGATTTAGGGACTATTTAAAACCCAGAATCAGACAAAATAACTTTTTAAAAAGACTTGATATGCTCAGAATAAAATGTTTTTATGTAGAATATGTCCTTCTACTCACCTACCATCATGAGAATATTTACTTGAATGCCTGAATTAGACTGAAGCTTTGTAAAATTTTGACATCTTTAGATTATGTTTCCTTAAATTATGATCTCATTGTATAATATCAACTATTATCTGGGCGCCTGGGTGGATCATTTGGTTAAGTGGCTGCCTTCAGCTTAGGTCATGATCCCAGGGTCCTGGGATCAACTCCCACATCTCATGGGGCTCCTTGCTTGGCAGGGAGCCTGCTTCTCCCTCTCCCTCTGCCTGCCACTCTGCCTGCTTGTGCTCTCTCTGTCCCTCTGTCAGATAAATAAATAAAATATTAACCATATCATTAATATATTTATTAAATGATAATATTGACATATTAAATATAACATAAATACATTATATTTTGCAAAAACAAGGACAGGTTGTTCTCATTTTGAACAGTAGCAAGATGCTATAAAAATGGCCATGCACACTGAAGCTTTGCATAGTGATCTTAATAATTAACAGCAAAAATTGCGATTGTTTTGTGACTTAACATTAAAATTTCTCTTATTGCCACTTGTAAATGTACAGTTAACCCTGGAACACTGTAGGGGTTAGGACACTCCCTCCCACACACACACAGTTGACAATTAGTGTATAACTTTTGAATCTCTAAAGACTTCACTTCTAATAGCCTACTGTTGACTGGAAGCCTTATCAATGACATATGCAGTTGATTAACACATATTTTGTATGGTCTGGGTATTATATATTTTATTCTTGCAATAAAAGAAACTAAGGAAAAGAAAATATTACTAAGAGAATCATAAGGAAGATAAAATATATGTACAGTACTCTACTGCATTTATCAAAAAATATCTGCATATAAGAGGACCTGCACAGTTCAAACTGTCAAGTATATAAGGGTCAAGTATATAAGGAAAGAAACAAAAATAGCAAGTGTGATATTTATTTAGTACTTTACATTTAAAACAGAAGAAAAATTAGAATTAGCGTTTTATTTTTTAAAAAAGTATGAAGTGTAGTTTGAACACATTCTCTTTCCATGTAACATAATATGGAACAGGCATCTTAAAATTTCATCTTCAAATTTATTTGAACTTTTGTTATTTAACACAACAAACATGTTTTTAAATTGTAGAAGAAACAGCTCTCACCTTCTTGGATTTCTCTGTTGACTAAAAGCAAATAGAATTTTCAATAAGAAAATTTGTTTAGTAAATCCCACTGAAAACCTCTATAAGTTTAAGTCATTTAGCCAGGGTGCTGAGATATGGAGTAGAGATGAGTCACAAATGCAGATAAAATACAAGCTCTATACTTAGGAATTTACCAATAAAATTTGGCATCTTCTGTCTCTCTCCCATTCCTCTTAGATTCATTCTCTATTTCCCCGCCGGGCTCCATGCCCAGGAAAGCTCACAGACTGACCTCACCAAAGTTTCTTGCAAAGAGTGGTTTGCATATGCATTTGTACCATTTGTTCCATGGGATGCAGCGCTAAAAAGATGGAGGTAGAATACTTTTTTCCCTTCTGCTTTTAACTTTCCAATTTAGCTGCAGTTCCAGCATTAATTGCTTCCTCCTACAATTAAAGACCCTCTTAGATAGTTCTTAATACAAACTTCTGCTCACATTAGGTTCTGGAAATGAAATTTTCCTTGTCTATTCAGGCTTTAGAGTAGCAATGCCTTCTTCACTGTTGTTCTTTAAGTACTTCAATATCCCTTTTTAGTACCAGTAACCTCATTCACACCTCTGTGAAATTTAGTAAATTATTTTAAAAATAATGAGTAAATTATTTTAAAAATTTCTATTGTGTCCTGTCAATGGCCTAATAAAATGCAGAATGAGTACTATACAAATTTAAATGAGAAATGGATATAGTTATATATTTATACAAGAACACTCAGGTTTCAAAAACTGGCAGGTTACAAGATGAATTATATCTATGCAGAGCTCCTATAGACTTTTTTCCCCCTCCTTGTCTACTGCTTGAAGACCATAGATCCTTTTGATAAAAGTAACGGGCACTCTAAGTCAGGAAAATTCCTGGCTAACAAATGTTTTATACCAGTCTTTTGTAATCCTGTGCCTTTTCCTTCTCTTCCGGTTCTCAGAGATACCCTGAACACTCTCTGAGATACCCTGAACACTCCCTAAAGAAAGCTAGGCTACTTCCCCACCTCAAACCAGGTGGGAAGAAGGGTCTAAAAAAACAAGAGCTATGCTGAACCAAATTTCTATCTGTGTTACAGCTTCCCTAAACCTTTTACTGCCACTAATAGAAAGAAACAATTCTTCATGCCCATAATAAAGGTTTGTCAACCAGCCAAGAGAAAAATCAATTACCATTTATTCTGTGTCATGAAGGTGACAAGTGCAGTGTCTAAATGCAAGTGCCTTATGAACAAGTCACATCTAAAAAGGATGAAGATCAGCTCTATGTTGGGAACACAAAGAAGGAAATTTTCTGCCTTCTGTGAATCAGCAGACACTTAAGTTTACAAACAATTTCAAAATAGTCACAGTCAGTGGACATTATTTGACTTTGGGAAAATTTTCCTTTACAAAATTAATGGTAATGATTTTGTATAGAAATTTCCCTGTGGGATCCCTCTTACACTGTTGGTGGGAATGCAAGTTGGTATAGCCACTTTGGAAAACAATGTGGAGGTCCCTTAAAAAGTTAAAAATAGAGCTACCCTATGATCCAGCAATTGCACTACTGGGTATTTACCCAAAGATACAGAGTGAAGAGAAGGGCTATATGCACCCCAATGTTCATAGCACCATTGTCCACAATAGCTAAATTGTGGAAGGAGCCGAGATGCCCTTCAACAGACGAATGGATTAAGAAGATGTGGTCCATATATACAATGGAATATTACTCAGCCATCAGAAAGAACGAGTTTTCAACATTTGCTGCAACATGGACGGGCCTGGAGGAGATTATGCTGAGTGAAATAAGTCAAGCAGAGAAAGACAATTATTATATGGTTTCACTCATCTAGGGAACATAAGAAATAGCAGGGAGATTGGTAGGAAAACAAAGGGAAGAATGAAGGGGGGGTAAACAGAAGGGGGAATGACCCACGAGAGACTATGGACTCTGGGAAACAAACTGAGGGTTTCAGAGGGGAGGGGCTGGGGGATTGGGATAGGCAAGTGATGGGTATTAAGGAGGACACATATTGCATGGAGTGCTGGGTGTTAAACGCAAATAATGAATCATGGAACACTACATCAAAAACTAAGGATGTACTGTATGGTGACTAACATAACATAATAAAAAAAATATTAAAAAAAAAAGAAATTTCCCTGTGACCTAACATTAATCACATCCCTTCCCCCCCATATCTAAGTATGAGTAAGGTTTCTAAACAGAGGAGGAGGTGTAATTAGATTCTGCACCATTGCATTATCTAGGACTAGAACCTCACAACAGAATAGTTACCAGTATCAGAAAACAGTATTCTACCTATTTTAAAAAATCATCTTAATGACATTTTTTTTCCTAGAAGCTTCAAACTTCTGTCTAGTAAGTATCACAGAGGCTTAGAGTCAAAAGAAAAATTTAAAAAAAAAAGAGCCAGAACTTTCTCTAGCCTTCTTTAATAATAAAATATACCATTGTTAAAATAATTTTAAAAATTTATTTAAATATGTATAATTATCCTGTTAGATAGTAGCAGGGCATGTTAAAATAATTTTTAAAAATTATTTCTAAAGACAACAGTCATGCTGGAAGTTACATCAGCATCATGGTGACATAAGATGCCCCTCCTTTCAGTTTTTCCCTTTAACAACTAAAATTTAGTATCCATCCATGAGCAAAAGTGCCTCTGTGGAAGTTGTGGTGTCTAGAAACATAAGCCAAGGGGCTGGAAAGGAATCTTGCTAGCCTGTGAATCTGGTAGTCAAGTAGATAGACCTCAGTATGGCCATAGAACTAGGACGAGCCAGTGAATCAGCCCTAGCCCCTCTCTTGGCCAGGGATAGGAACACCTGGAGAGTGCTGACTTAGGCAGACCCCGACAGATGACAGAGCCTTTGTAGAAGTCCAGGTTTCCTGAGGAGAGATTCTAGTACTCCACTGGAGCAAAAGGAAATATGAATTTGGATGCACTGAGAGAGTAAGAGGAACTTTGCCAGTGCCATGTCCACCCCAAGGTGGCAGAGAACAGGGCTGAATTAGCCAGCACAACTCCCATGAGGGAAAGGAAAAGGGAAAGTGGTGAGTGAGTGCCCAGCTTCCCCAGGTGTGAAGGATCCTGCTGGAGAAACCTATTTCTCTTACTCAACATCCAGAGTATTGAGGCAGGAACTCCATCACTGGGGAAGGAAAAAGATTAAAAAAGAGGCTGATAAGACTATCAGAGGACATTAAAGAGAACTGATTCCTGGTGATTGCATTCAGGAATGGAGGAAGCTCACCCAAGAACCACTGCAAAAACCTCACCCAAGTATCTCCCAGACCCAGTGTGTGGGCTCCCCAATGCCATAAATATTAAATATATACTGCCAGCCACTTTGTGGCTGGCATATTCTGCATCCTCCTGAATGTAGTGATAGGAGTGATCTCCAGAATACAAGAATTTCATGAAGTTAACAGGTTAGGGTCTACAGGCAAAGGAGAAACCACAGCCTTGAGCTGTAGGTCCACCTTATAAAAACCAAAAAAGAGGTTCCCAGCAGGCTGCTTGGTGAGTTGTAAGATCTAGAGAAGACATACAAACTTAAGAATTCTCAAAAGACTGAGGAAGTGGTGTGGAGCAATTGTATTCATACAAGGTTGAAGAAAGCCCCAGATATAAACAGTGCCAACTAAAAGTAACCCTGGCCTGAAGACAGCTTGTAACGATTGGAAGAGGTGACTACTTCAAATATGGATACAGCAACACAAAATCCTAACAAACATGAAGAATCAAGAACACGTGACATCGAAATTAGAACATATTATGCTAAGCAAAATAAGTCAGTCAGAGCAAGACAAATATGTGATTTCATATGTAGAATTTAAGAAGCAAAACAGTTGAACATAAGGGAAGGGAAGTAAAAATAAGATAAAAACAGAAAGGGAGGAAAACCTTAAAAGACTCTTAACTATAGAGAACAAAGTGAGGGTTGCTGGAGGGAAGGGTGGGCTAAATGGGTGATGGGCATTAAGGAGAGCACTTGGGATGAACAATGGGTGCTATATCAGTAAATTTTATTCCTGAAACCAATACTACACTATATGTTAACTAACTTGAATTAAACAAATAAATAAAAAACCACACATGACATCACCAAAGAAATCTCAGTAGTACTCAAGTAATCAAACTCAAATACGTAAAATCCTGTCATTTACTTGATAAAGAATTCAAAATAGCTATTTTGGAGAAACTCCACAAGCTACTGTGAAACACAGAAAGATAATTCATGAAGTCAGGAAAACAATATATGAACAAAATGAGATATTTAACAAGAGGTAGTCAATCATAAAAAAGACGAACAGAAATTCTGAAGTTGAAGAACTCAATGAGTGCAATGACAAATAGACTAAAGAGCTTCAATAGCAGAAAAGAACAAACAGAAGATGGAATTAGTGAGCTAGAAGAGAGAAATTTGAAATAACTCTGTCTGCAGGGGGAAAAAAGATAATAGATAATAAACAAATGAATAAAAAATTAAGAAGTAGTGAAGAAAGCCTATGTAATCTATGGGACAGAGTCAAGTGATCAACCATCAGAATCATTAGAGTTCCAGAGGAAAAGGAGAAAAGAGCAGAGAGTTTATTTAAAGAAATTATTGTTGAGAACTTCTTAAAGCTTGGAGAGACTTCGATATCCAAGTTCATAAAGCTAATAGATCACTCCATTATCTCAATTCAAAATGAACTTCTCCAAGATACATGATAATGAAACTGTTAAAAATCAAAGATGAAGAAAAAATACTAAAAGCAGCAAGTGAAAAATGAGTGTAACCTACAAAGGCTAACAGTGAATTTCTCAAAAGAAAGCATAACTATTGAAAAGAAAAAAAAATTCCAACTCAGAATACTCTAGTAAAGTTATCCTTCAGAAATAAAGGAGAAATAAAGATCTTCACAGATAAATAAAAATGGAGGATTTCATTACCACTAGAACTTCTTTAGGAGAAAGGCTGACAGGAGTTGCTCAAACTGAAATGAAAAGATGCTAATTATTAACATGAAAACATATGTTAACATAAAACACAATGATAAAGGTAATCATATAATCAGAAAATTCTAATTCTGTAATATGATGGTGTGTTAACCACTTAATTATAGTATAAAAATAAAGGAAGTGATTATTGAAAATAACTATAGTTACTATAATTTGTTATCAAACATATGAGAGATAAATTGTAATATCAAAAATATAATTGGAGGGAGGTAAAAGGGTAGAAATAGAGACTTAAAAAAATAGAAAAGATCAGTGAAACCAGACAGTGGCTCAATGAAAAGATAAAATTGATAAACCTTAAGCTGGACTCATCAAGAAAAAGAGAGCACTCAAAATCAGAAATGAAGGAGGAGAGATAGCAACTGACACCACAAGAAACACAAAGGATTATAAGAGAATATTATGAAAAATCATATGCCAATAAACTGGATGACCTTGAAGAAATGGACAAATTCCTAAAAACATATGACCTTCCAAAACTAAATCAGGAAGAAATAGAAAATCTGAATAGACCGATTACTACAATAAAATTGAATCAGAAAACAAAAACAAAAAGCCCTCCCAACAAACAAAAGTTTAGGACCAGATGGCTTCACAGGTGGATTCTACCAAACATTTCAAGAAGATTAAGTACCTATTCCTCTCAAACTATTCCAAAAAATAGAAGAGGAAGGAAAGTCTCCACATTTATTCTCCAAAGCCAGCATAACCTTGACCAAAACTGGACAAAAACATTACAAAAAAAGGAAGCTATAGGTCAAAATCTCTGATGAACATAGATGCAAAATTCCTCAACATAATATTAGCAAAATGAATTCAACAATACATTAAAAAAAATCATTCACCACAATCACATGGGATTTATTCCAGGGATGCAAAGAAGTTTCAGTAGCCACAAATCAAGGAAAGTAATACATCACATTAACAAGACAAAGAATAAAGATATGACCATCTCAATAGCACTAGATAAAATATAATATTAATTCATGATAAAAACTATCAAAAAAGTGGTTTTAAAGGAACATACCTCAACATGATAAAGGCTGTATATGGCAAACCTGCAGCTAGCCTCAGACCTGATGGTGAAAAACTGAAAGTTTTTTCTCTAAGATCAGGAATAAGACAAGGATGTCCATTCTCAACACTTTTATTCAACATAGTACTGAAAGTCCTAGCTGCAGCACTCAGACAAGAAAAAGAAATTAAATATACCCAAATTGGTACAGAAGAAGTAAAGCTTTAACTATTTGCAGAGAACATGATATCATATATTGAAAACCCTAAAGACTCCACCAAAATACTACTAGAATTGATAAATAAATTCAATAAAGTCACAGGATGCAGAATTAATATACAGGAATCTGTTGCATTTCTATAGACTAATAATGAAATAGC
>NW_023182021.1:0-1183 GCF_002007445.2 Ailuropoda melanoleuca | reverse complement strand
GACTTTAAGTTCAGAGTTCTTACCACAATAAAATACTTTATTTTTATCCCACTTTGTCCTCAGGAAAGTCTGTTTCTATTCTAAGCACTCATACAAATAAAGGAGATTAGGACCNCCTGTAGGCACTGGGGAACACAATGTAAATGCCATGGATTTATCCTATCAACTTAGAGGTGGAGCCTTCATTCAGAGACCTGACCACACAGTCCGCACGTGTCCAGAGTGTTGGTGGTAGAGCAGATCTAGGAACTTCTCCACCTGACTTTAAGTTCAGAGTTCTTACCACAATAAAATACTTTATTTTTATCCCACTTTGTCCTCAGGAAAGTCTGTTTCTATTCTAAGCACTCATACAAATAAAGGAGATTAGGACCTATTATGTCTGTGTTGATCTTTGCTTTGTTCTAGCAGATGGAAAAAATACCATGTTTGATCCTTCATTTTGAAAAGAAAGCTAGAAAAATGCAGATCCCAAAGAGATATTTAGATTTAAAAGGTACATTAATTAATTCCCATATCAAGAATTTAAATAAATAAGAGTTTTTATTAAACTTGGATGTCTTTTTTTTTTTGTTTTTTTGGTCTTCTTGTGGTTTGGGCACTAATATATTTGTTAGATTTCTTTTAAGTTAAACGGTGAACATAAACTTCAACTACAAAAGGAATGAACAAAAAATGAATTTTATATGGGGCCTGACTTAATTGTACAAGAGGTTTTATGGCATTTCAGAAATGAGTGGCACCATTTTCTACAATACTGCGCCTTGTAAAACTAAATGGCAGAAAATTAAAAACAGATTGAGAACATGTTTAAACTTAAAAAAAAAAAAACCCTTATACTTCAACACATTTAACCAAATATAGATTAACTCTGGGAAAACCTATAACAACTGCAATTTGCTTAAGTTGTGTTCACATGCCATGATATAACCAGAACAAAGTCTGCAATTATGCAAGTAATAAATGTAACAGCATTCCTTAAAAATCAATTGTACATGTCATGGTATTATAGTATGNATTTCAGAAATGAGTGGCACCATTTTCTACAATACTGCGCCTTGTAAAACTAAATGGCAGAAAATTAAAAACGGATTGAGAACATGTTTAAACTTAAAAAAAAAACCCTTATACTTCAACACATTTAACCAAATATAGATTAACTCTGGGAAAACCTATAACAACT
>NW_023182020.1:0-780 GCF_002007445.2 Ailuropoda melanoleuca | reverse complement strand
TTTAATGATACTAAAATAAGGAGCTAAAGCTTTGAGGATAAATACTTGAAGTGTTACATATTTTTTTAATTTCCCCCTGAAAATTACAGACTAGGCCAAGACAATCTATTTCAGCTCCCTCCTTTTTTTAAAAAAAAATTTATTATGTTATGTTAGTCACCATACACTACATCATTAGTTTTTGATCTGGTGTTCCCTGATTCATTGTTTGCATGTAANTGTAATACCCAGTGCTCCGTGCAATACGTGCCCTCCGTAATACCATCACCAGACTAGCTCATCCCCCACCCCCGCCCTCGTCTGAAACCCTCAGTTTGTTTCCCAGAGTCCATAGTCTCTGGTGGTTCATTCCCCCTTCTGTTTACCCCCCCTTCATTCTTCCCTTCCTTCTCCTACCGATCTCCCTGCTATTCCTTATGTTCCACAAATGAGTGAAACCATATGATAATTGTCTTTCTCTGCTTGACTTATTTCACTTAGCATAATCTCCTCCAGTCCGGGCCATGTTTGACAAAATTGTTATTACTAATGAAATTTTTTATTTATATATTATACATGTTAATTTCCAGTTCCACCCTCCTCTACAGGAAGAGGCTATAAAGAGAGGTAAATCCTAGTCCCTTTAATTGTTCTTGCTTCATCCCAACAAAGAAAGCACTACTGCACAGTTTTCTGATTCTCTATTTAGTGTCCATTATCATCTACCTGCCATGGTATGTCGTTACTTGCTAGCCATTCAATTGTCCTTCCTATAAGGGTCAAACTCCATACAAAGAAAGA
>NW_023182019.1:1305-1595 GCF_002007445.2 Ailuropoda melanoleuca | reverse complement strand
TCTTGGTTCTATGGGCTGGATCCTCCCGAGGCCCCTACACACAATGTGGAATGGGGGTCCCCAGTGAAAAGCCTGCTGTTCACTGGAGGTGTTTTCCTGGACGCTCTACATTATTACCAATGAGAAGGGCGTGGAGTGCTCGTCAATCCTGAACCTTTTCATTCATGCTCCCTTACTCACGAGAGATGATGATCGTTGATATTTCCCTGGACTGTGTGGTGTCTCAGAGACCACTGTGGGGCACTCTCGTCAGGCTTCCGCGACCACTTTCCCTCATGTTTCCCTATTCA
>NW_023182019.1:268-1105 GCF_002007445.2 Ailuropoda melanoleuca | reverse complement strand
AAGCACCTTGATTCCTGTTCCACCTTCCATAAGGCCGTCGTGACTTCAAGGGCTTTCCCCTCACACTTTGTTTCTTGGTTCTAAGAGCTGGATCCTCCCCAGGCCCCTACACACAATGTGGAATGGGGGTCCCTAGTGAAAAGGCTGCTGTTCGCTGGAAATGTTTTCCTGGACGCTCTGCTTTATTACCAATGAGAAGGGCGCTGAGTCCTCGAAAATCCTGACCCTTTTCATTCATGCTCCCTTACTCACGAGAGATGATGATCGTTGATATCTCCCTGGACTGTGTGGTGTCTCAGAGACCACTGTGGGGCACTCTCGTCAGGCTCCGCGAGAAATTTCCCTCATGTTTTCCCTATTCACGAAGGGTGATGATAGTGCTAAGACGGTCCCTGTACGGTGTTGTTTCTGACGGACGTGTTTTGGGCCTTTTCGTTCCATTGCCGCCAGCAGTTTTGACAGGATTTCCCCAGGGAGCAAGCATTTCGTTGGAAGCGGGTTTTGGCCGAATTGTCTTTCTCAGTGCTGTGTTCGTCGTGTTTCACTCACGGTACCAAAGCACCTTGATTCTTGTTCCGCTTTCCATAAGGCCGTCGTGACTTCAAGGGCTTTCCCCTCACACTTTGTTTCTTGGTTCTAAGTGCTAGATCCTCCTGAGGCCCCTAAACCCAATGTGGAATCGGGGTCCCCAGTGAAAAGGCTGCTGTTCGCTGGAGGTGTTTTCCTGGACGCTCTGCATTATTACCAATGAGAAGGGCGCTGAGTGCTCGAAAATCCTGAACCTTTTCATTCATGCTCCCTTACTCACGAGAGATGATGATCGTTGATATTTCCCTG
>NW_023182019.1:0-225 GCF_002007445.2 Ailuropoda melanoleuca | reverse complement strand
TGGGGCACTCTCGTCAGGCTTCCGCGACCACTTTCCCTCATGTTTCCCTATTCACGAAGGGTGATGATAGTGCTAAGACGGTCCCTGTACGGTGTTGTTTCGGACGGACGTGATTTGGGCTTTTTCGTTCCATTGCCGCCAGCAGTTTTGACAACATTTCCCCAGGGAACAAGCATTTCGTTGGAAGCGGGTTTTGGCCGAATTGTCTTTCTCAGTGCTGTGTTC
>NW_023182018.1:0-618 GCF_002007445.2 Ailuropoda melanoleuca | reverse complement strand
GAAAGCAAACACATATCGATGGGAATGGTGGGTAATTAATTATCAGGTCAGGGGGCACAGATTACACTTGCCATGGGAGTGTATTAAAGAAGAATTCCAAAAAAAGCGCTGACTTCTGAGAAGTCTCCTTCNGTCTCCTTAGGAGGGATAGGGTCTGAGATGGGTCTTAAACAGGTATGTAGGAAAGAGAACAAAGGACCTTCAAGGCAGGGAACAAGCAGCGTCAGGAACGAGCACAGATGCTTCATGAAGCAAGGAGCCAAGCTGGCTGACCAGGGCAGTGATGTGTGTTGGCGAATAGTGGCAGCAAGACCGGCAGAGTTTGGTTAAGTGGGAGAGAACTAACTGGAGAGGAAGTCAGTAGAAAGACAGAGACCGTGGAAAGTCCCTGAGGCTGAAGATCAGTGTATTAATATTTAGAAATCAGTGGTGCTTTGACACTGTATGTTCAGCTTTAAATAATTAGGGGGACAAGATAAAAGAAACAAACTACTGATATGTATGATATGTGCCAAGATACCAGACACAAGAGAATACACGCTGTGTATTTCCATGTATATGGTGTATGGTGATAGAGGTCAGTATAGGGGTTACTTCTGAGGAATATAGAAGTGAGAA
>NW_023182017.1:0-837 GCF_002007445.2 Ailuropoda melanoleuca | reverse complement strand
CAAGATAGTTTCTTCAAAAATTGGTGTTGGGAAAACTGGACTGCTGTAGCCAAAAAAAATGAAACTGGACCGCTCTCTTACACTATACAAAAAAATGAAATTCAAATGGATTAAAGACCTAAATGTGAGACCTGAAACGAGAAAAGTCCTAGAAGAGAGCACAGGCAGTAATTTCTCGGACACTAGCTGTAACAACATCTTTCTAGATATGTCCCCTGAGGCAAGGGAAACAAAAGCAAAAATAAATTATTGGGACTACATCAAAATAAAAAGCTTCTGCACAGCAAAGAAAACCACCAGTAAAACTAGCAGACAACTTATTGAATGGGAGAAGATATTTGCAAATGACATAAAAGGTTAATATCCAAAATATATGAAGAACTTATACAACTTGACACCAAAAAAACAAATACAAATTTTAAAAATGGGCAGAAGACATGAACAGACATGTCTTCAAAGAAGACATCCAGATGGCCAACAGACACATGAAAAGATGCTCAACATCACTCATCATCAGGAAAANGTCTTCAAAGAAGACATCCAGATGGCCAACAGACACATGAAAAGATGCTCAACATCACTCATCATCAGGGAAATACAGATGAAAACCACAATGAGCTATCACCTCATACCTGTCTAAATGGCTAAAATGAACAACACAAGAAACAACAGGTGTTGGCAAGAATGTGGAGAAAAAGGAACTCTTGTGCACTGTTGGTGGGAATGCAAACTGGTGCAGCCACCATGGAAAACAATAGGGAAGTTTCTCAAAAAATTAAAAATAGAATTGCTATATGATCCACTACTGAGTATTTACCCCCAAAATAGAAAAACGCT
>NW_023182016.1:404-583 GCF_002007445.2 Ailuropoda melanoleuca | reverse complement strand
GCTATTTCCTCCTCTTCAGGATATTTTTCCTTTTTCTTGTTTAATGATGTTCTTAGACAATTCTATTTAAAAGTGTTGTAAGCTCACAAATCAAAGTGCCTGGTAAATCTAATTGGGGTTTCAAACATCCACTCAGTTTTTTACTGAAATGTGACTCCATCATTCTTAATTTCAAATTG
>NW_023182016.1:0-165 GCF_002007445.2 Ailuropoda melanoleuca | reverse complement strand
CTCCCCTCTGAAGCCCTCAGTTTGTTTCTCAGAGTCCATAGTCTTTCATGCTTCATTCCCCCTTCTGATTATCCCCTTTCTTTATCCCTTTCTACCCCTACCGATCTTCCTAGTTCTTATGTTCCATAGATGAGAGAAATCATATGATAATTGTCTTTCTCTGCT
>NW_023182015.1:0-3904 GCF_002007445.2 Ailuropoda melanoleuca | reverse complement strand
TTTCTAAATGGATGCCACAGTCACTCTCAGCAGTAGAGCCTAGAACTCTATGCTGCTGGTATAGACAGAGCGTTGTGCATGTTCTCTTGAATACAGTTTTCCCATTGGAGGCTTTAGAATTCTATGCTGTAGGTATGGTATTTGGATTTAAATTAATGCCATGATGACTTAAGACATGTCTATTGTTGACACGGATAGACGTTCAAAACAAGACCGTTTCTGTGCGCTGGGACCAGCGTTACGGATCTGCAGAACTAACTCAATTTGATGTGAATAAGATGGGATTGGTTTTAAAAATGAGAGAGAGAAAAAAACTTAAACAAAACAGCATCCCACTCAAACTGCATAAAGTAGTTAGTGTAGTCCTAAATTAAATTTTATTCCTAACTTATATTTTAGTCCTAAATTCAAATTTTGTTCTAAATTCAAATTTTAGTCCTAAATTCAAATTTATTCCTGAATTCATATTTTAGTCCTAAATTCATAGCAGTAGGTTAGTCTTAAACTTATAGATAGGAAAAATTAAGAATTTGCAGCCATTTCTTCCTTATTCTGTAATTTTTTCCCTTAATCTTTGTTGTTTTGTTTAAGATAGTATTTATTGTTTAACATTTATGAATTTTATGCAAAGTACCAAGTTTTCTCTTGATGACACACGCACCCTCCCGGGCACGTGGGCCTGCACACACAGACACCCCATGACACAGAGTCTAGACTATTGTAGTTGTTTTGTGAGTACCTGAAAATGTAAAAATAGAATGGAAAAATGGAAAAATTGCTTATTGATAAATAAATTACTGAAAAGAAGAAACGTGTGTGTGCAATGTGTAAGAGAGGAAAGCCTCCTTGGTCTCCCTCACAGAGAGCACAGTGCCCTGATGAACCAGGGACGACCCCAGGCAGGAGCACTTCTCCCACTTGGTGCAGAGGAGGGAGGAGGCCAGGGGACAGTCCCCAGCTGGAGCAGGAAGAGGGCAGGACCAAGGAGGGGGCTTCTAGCCTCCAGCCAGAGGGGAAGGTGGTCCCACTTCTGGTCCTGGAAGGATGACAGGGAAGTGGCATCAGCTGAGCCCAGTGGGGGGCTGTCCCAGGATGGCACATTGCCCCCCTCTGTCATCCAGGCCTCCGTGGACTGCTGGTGCAGGGCACCCCCCAGAGGGCCCAGAGTGCTGGTGGGGAGTCAGTCTCAGGCACAGAGCAGGCAGAGCAATTTGGCGAAGCACCCACACACGTGACTCTCTGACCCGAGGTGTGCTTGTGTGTTATGCTTTCATTCGCACCCACATGTGTAGTGAGTGTCTCTGCAGCTTCTCCCATGTCTTTGATGCTGTTCTGATGCATGGGGTGCAGTGATGGAGAAAACGACCCAGTGTGGCCCGAGGACCCCCAGTTCTTACATCCTACCTAGTGAGGGACAAGGCCAGGGAATCAAGAACAAGGGGACAAGGAATAGCAATCTCTGCTCTGTGGAGAATTCCAATAGGGTGATGGTGAATGGGGTCAGGGGCCACACCCAGAGGTGATTTTCAGGCTGAGATGAAGGTAAAAGGAGGTAGTCTGGGAGGGCAGGGAGCGGAACGTTCCAGGCAGAGAGCACAGGAGTATAAAGGCTGGGGGCTGTGCTCCTGGGGCTGAGGAAACAAGGCAAAGGTGACACGGAAGGGGGCAGGGAGCAGGGCCGCTGCACAGACTCTCCCTAGTGCAGGGTGGAGACACCAGGGGCAGGTGTAGACCTGGAGATGGGGGGTAGTGGCTGGGCACGGGTGTGATGTGTGTTTTGCACAGATCTGTGTGACTGTGGGGACAAGGGAATGAGGGGTGGGGGAGACAAGGGTCTGCATAGAGCACTGGGGGCTGGCACTGGGGTGGTCATCATGGAGATGGAGGAGAAGGAGAGATTGGCACTGGGTTTGGGCAATTGGGGGGTCAGAGGCAGAAAGAAAGACTCCTTCCTTTTGTAGGATCACTGTGTGTTCTGGGAGTCCTCAAGAAATTCTTAGAAAATCTCTGCATGGGGCCCTAAGGAAAGTCAGCACGGCATGGACCCATTCCACCCCCTGGGCAGCCTGCTTTCTGAGGAGTGGGGCGTGGAGTAGGCCTGTCCATTTGGTGTCCCACCAGGTGTCCACCATCTCTGACAGCCCTCGTGAGCAGGTGTTCTCACCTCCCAGCTGCTCCTGCAACAGGGACCCCAAGGGCAGCTTGGGAGGGGCTGGAGTGCAGGGTGAGGATCCCAAGGGGGCACACATCCTACCTGATCCTTCCGATGCTGCTACCAGTGGGAACCATGACAAACAACATGTGTCCTCCCACAGAGTCACAGGCCACAGGATAGAGAGGCTCAGGGACTGGACGTGCTCGTGACTGTGGAGTGTGCCCTCACTGCTGGGCCACCCCGGCTCTCTAACTGTCCCTGCTGTAGGCTGGGCTGGGGTGGGGTGGCAGGGCAGGAGGGCTCTCTGGAGGAGGCGGCCTCTGAGCTGAATACTGACGGATGAGCACGAGTTACCGACGGTGCTTTCACACTTGAAGGAGTGTATGAATCTCCTGGAGACCTTGTCACCGAAGGATTCTGGTTCCTCAGGTCGTGGAGCTGAGACTCTGCATGGCTCCCATGTACTGTCTATGCTGGGACCAGACATGGAGTAACAAGGATCCTTAGATGAGGATGGGATAGGAGATGGGGAAGTGGGAGGGGGCGGGAGCATTTCTGGCAGAAAGCAACACACAGGCAAAAACACAGGGCACAGAACAGCCTAGTCTGGGTGAGCGAGGCACATGTGTGCAGTAGCAGTCTGGAGTCCAGAAACTCAGCACTGGGAGGGCGGGAGCGGGGATCAGAATAGATACAGGCCTTGGGCATGGTATTGCCCCCACTTCCTCTGTGCAGGGCTCCTATCCTACGTGGGCAATCTTGTCCCCCTAGGGAACCTCTCTCCTGAAATCACCAGCATCTAGAATTCTCTAAACGTGGGGTGCCGACGGCCATCATGTCACTTTGGAGAGCTTCTGTGCGAGAACTGAGGTATTACAGAGAACAAAGTAGAGTCAAGAGACAGAGCCAGAGTCCTGACACCTGGTCCCTTGATCCCGTTGTTCCTGAAGTCTCTTTCCTAGTCTCAGAAAGGACCTAACCCAAGTCCCTTTGGAGGCTTAAGCAGGTTGAGATGAGTTTCTATGACCTGCATGGGAAAGAATCCTACTGGTTCTCTTTTGTAACAATTCTGCTGATGCGTGAACACTGTCTGCAGTGAAGGTTCTGCCCAGAGTCACAGAGTCCCTCAGACCAGACAAGGGGAGACAGGTCACGGGTTCAGTTGGCCACACTTGGGCTCCTACCTTACCAGTGTAAGGACAGTGACAAGCTTCCCTGTTTCTGAGGTTGCAGGGCATTCTCCCTCTGGGGTCCCCCACTGCCCATGATGGTAGTCCTCTCCCTGGGTGGGCATGGGGGCGTCAGTGCTCAGCAGGGACCATGAGCTGAGGGCTCTTTGATGGCCACTGATCCATCCTGCCCACAGTGGGCTCCTCCTGGGAGCAGGGCCTGGGCTTGAGGTCCCCAAGCTCCTGTGTGTGCAGGGGCACCTCCCTCCTGGGTCAGCTTCTGGGAGGTGCCACCACTGCCTGGGGGAGGAAGGAGGCTTCAGGGGCAAGACCCAGGCCTTTGGGTCCCCAGCAATGACTCTCTGCATTTCTGACGAGGGTTCTTCCTGGGCCTCGGGATCCCAGTGCTGAGGCCACGTCTGTCCTGAGGGTCGGGGCCTGAAGCTGGAAGAGCCTTCATGGAAGGGACTGCACAGACGTGGCTGCCTGCACCCCGCAGTCCTCCTCCCTGGGCACCTCTGCAGGCCCGGGAGGGAAGAGGGATGCTGGCCCTGACCAGAGCCCCCATCCTCAGACTCCC
>NW_023182014.1:0-1271 GCF_002007445.2 Ailuropoda melanoleuca | reverse complement strand
TCGTGACCTCTCCTTTTTCATTAATAATTTTATTAATTTCGGTCCTTTCTCTTTTCTTTTGGATAAGTCTTTCCAGTGGTCTATCAATTTTATGGATTCTCTCAAAGAACAAGCTTCTAGTCTTGTTGATTTGCTCTACTGTACTTCTGGTTTCTAATTCATTTATTTCTGTTCTAATTTTGGTCAACTGCTTCCTCGTGAGTGGATTAGGCCTGTCCCTCTGTTGCTGTTCCAGCTTCTTGAGGTGAGAATATAAAAACTGCATTTTAGATTTTTCTATTCTTTTGAGTGAGGCTTGGATGGCTATGTATTTCCCCCTTAGGACTGCCTTTGCAGTATCCCATAGGTTTTGGACCGTTGTGTATTCATTCTCGTTGGTCTCCATAAATTNAAATTGTTTAAATTGATTTTTGATTTCCTGGTTTATCGAGTCATTCTTGAGCAGGATGGTTCTTAGCCTACAAGTGTTTGAGTTTCTTCCAGGTTTTACCTTGTGGTTGAGTTCCAATTTCAGAGCGTTGCGGTCTGAGAATATGCATGGGATAATTTCAATCTTTTGGTATCGGTTGAGACCTGTTTTGTGTCCCAGAACATGGTCTATTCTTAAGAATGTTCCATGGGCCTTAGAATAGAATGAGTATTCTTTGGTTCTGGGGTGTAGTGTTCGATATATATCTATGAGGTCCAACTTGTCGAGTATGGCATTCAAAGCCTTTGATTCTTTGGTTAGTTTGTGCCAGGGTGTTCTGTCTATTTCTGATAGTGGGGTGTTGAGGTCCCCTACTATTACTGTGTTCTTATCTATATGTCTCTTTATTTTGGTTAAGAGTTGGCTTGTGTATCTTGCTGCTCCCCTGTTGGGGGCATATATATTAATAATTGTCATATCCACTTGTTGAATACTTCCTTTAAGAATAATATAGTGCCCTTCTGTATCTCTCTCTATGGCCTCTAGTTTAAAATCCAGTCTATCTGATATGAGAATTGCTACTCCAGCTTTCTTTTGAGGTCCATTTGCGTGGAAGATGGTACTCCATCCCCTTACTCTAAGTCTGAATGCATCTTTGGGTTCAAANCATCTTTGGGTTCAAAATGAGTCTCTTGTAGACAGCAAATGGATGGGTCATGTCTTTTTATCCAATCTGCAACCCTGTGGCATTTTATGGGAGCATTCATGCCGTTCATGTTGAGACTGCATAATGAGAGATATGATTTTAATGATGCCATGTTGCCAGTAAAGTCTTTGTTTGTATCAGTTGTGACTTTCTGCT
>NW_023182013.1:353-1451 GCF_002007445.2 Ailuropoda melanoleuca | reverse complement strand
ACATTCAAAGAAGAGATAATGCCTATTCTCTTAAAGCCATTTCAAAAAATATAAACAGAAGGAAAGCTACCGAACTCATTCTATGAGGCCAATATTCCCTTGATCCCCAAACCAGGCAAGGACCCCATCAAAAAGGAGAATTACAGACCGATTTCCCTAATGAATATGGACACCAAAAACCTCAACAAGATCCTGGCTAATAGAATCCAACAGTACATTAAAAGGATTATCCATCATGACCAAGTGGGATTCATCCCTGGGATGCAAGCATGGTTCAACACTCGCAAATCAATCAATGTGATACATCATATCAACAAGAAAAGACTCAAGAACCATATGATCCTCTCAATTGATGCAGAAAAAGCATTTGACAAAATATAGCATCCTTTCCTGATTAAAACACTTCAGAGTGTAGGGATAGAAGGTACATTCCTCAATCTCATAAAAACCATCTATGTAAAGCCTACAGCAAATATCATTCTCAATGGGGAAAAGCTGGAAGCCTTTCCCTTAAGATCAGGAACACGACAAGGATGCCCACTCTCGCCACTATTATTCAACATAGTACTAGAAGTCCTTGCAACAGCAATCAGAAGACAAAAAGGGATCAAAGGTATCCAAATCGGCAAAGAAGAAGTCAAACTGTCTCTCTTTGCAGATGACATGATACTCTATATGGAAAACCCAAAGGAATCCACTCCCAAACTATTAGAAGTTATAGAACAATTCAGTAAGGTGGCAGGATACAAAATCAATGCTCAGAAATCAGTTGCATTTCTATACACGAATAATGAGACTGAAGAAAGAGAAATTAGGGAATCCATGCCATTTAAAATAGCACCAACAACCATACATTACCTTGGAATTAACCAGAGATGTAAAGGACCTATATTCTAGAAACTACAAATAACTCTTGAAAGACATTGAAGAAGGCAGAAAAAGATGGAAAAATGTTCCATGTTCATGGATTGGAAGAATTAACATAGTTAAAATGTCCATACTACCCAGAGCAATCTACACTTTCAATGCTATCCCGATCAAAATACCGAGGACATTTTTCAAAGAACTGGAACAAATAGTCCTTAAATTTGTATGGAA
>NW_023182013.1:0-307 GCF_002007445.2 Ailuropoda melanoleuca | reverse complement strand
GAAAAACAAAGCTGGGGGCATCACAATGCCAGATTTCGAGCTGTACTACAAAGCTGTGATCACAAAGACAGCATGGTACTGGCACAAAAACACATCGACCAATGGAACAGAATAGAGAACGCAGAAATGGACCTTCGGCTCTTTGGGCAACTAATCTTTGATAAAGTAGGAAAAAACATCCGGTGGAAAAAAGACAGTCTCTTCAATAAATGGCGCTGGGAAAATTGGACAGGTACATGCAAAAGAATGAAACTTGACCACTTTCTGCACCATACACAAAGATAAACTTCAAGTGGATGAAAGACCT
>NW_023182012.1:2088-2326 GCF_002007445.2 Ailuropoda melanoleuca | reverse complement strand
TTCCGATCCATGAGCATGGAATATTTTTCCATCTTTTTATGTCTTCCTCAATGTCTTTCAAGAGTGACTTACAGCTTCTAGAATATAGGTCCTTTACGTCTCTGGTTAAGTTAATTCCAAGGTAATGTACGGTTTTTGGCGCTATTGTGAATGGGATGGATTCCCTAATTTTTCTTTCTTCAGTCTCATTATTCGTGTATAGAAATGCATCTGATTTCTAAGCATTGATTTTGTATCC
>NW_023182012.1:294-1803 GCF_002007445.2 Ailuropoda melanoleuca | reverse complement strand
CTGTAGGCTTTTCATAGATGGTTTTTATGAGCTTGAGAAATGAACCCTCTATCCCTACACTCTGAAGGGTTTTAATCAGGAAAGGATGCTGTATTTTAGCAAATGCTTTTTCTGCATCTATTGAGAGAATCATATGATTTTTGAATTTTTCTTTCTGGATGAAATCTAAGACACTGATGGATTTGCGAATGTTGAACCACCCTTGCATACCAGGGATGAATCCCACTTGGTCACGATGGATAATCCTTTAATGTATTGTTGGATTCTATTAGCCAGGATCTTGTTGAGGATTTTGGCATCCATGTACATTAGAGAAATTGGTTTGTAATTCTCCTTTTTGAGGGGGTCTTTGCCTGGCTTGGGGATCAAAGTAATATTGGCCTCATAGAATGAGTTTGGTAGCTTTCCTTCTGCTTCTATTCTTTGAAATAGCTTTAGGAGAATAGGTATTATTTCTTCTTTGAATGTTTGGTAGAATTCCCCAGGAAAACCATCGAAGCCTGGAGTTTTGTTTTTTGGAAGGTTGTTTATCACTGACTCAATCTCTTCATAATTAATTGGCCTGTTTAAGAAATCTATTTCTTCCTGTTTCAGTCTTGGTAGCTTATAGGTTTCCAGGAAGGCCTCCATCTCTTCCAGATTGCTTAATTTATTGGCATAAAGCTGTTGATAAAAGTTTCTAATAATCCTTCCAATTTCATTGGCGTTGGTTCTGACCTCTCCTTTTTCATTCATAATTTTATTAATTTGGGTCCTTTCTCTATTCTTTTGGATAAGTCTTGCCAGTGGTCTGTCAATTTTATTGATTCTCTTAAAGAACCAGCTTCTAGTTCTGTTGATCTGCTCTACTGTACTCCTAGTTTCTAATTCATTGACTCTGCTCTAATCTTGGTCAACTGCTTCCTCGTACATGGATTAGGTCTGTCCCTCTGTTGCTGTTCTAGCGTCTTGAGGTGAGAATATAAAAACTGCATTTTAGATTTTTCTTTCTTTTGAGTGAGGCTTGGATTGCTATGTATTTCCCCCTTTGCACTGCCTTTGCATTATCCCATAGGTTTTGGACCATTGTGTTTTCATTCTCGTTGGTCTCTATAAATTGTTTAAATTGATTTTTGATTTCCTGGTTTATCCAATCATTCCTGAGAAGGATGGTTTTTAGTCTCCAAGTGTTTGAGTTTCTTCCAAATTGTTCCTTGTGGTTGAGTTCCAATTTCAGAGCGCTGTGGTCTGAGAATACACAGGGAAAAATTTCAGTCTTTTGGTATCGGTTGAGACCTGTTTTGTGTCCCAGAACATGGTCTATTCTTGAGAATGTTCCATGGGCATTAGAATAGAATGAGTATTCTTTCGTTCTGGGGTGTAGTGTTCTATATATATCTATGAGGTCCAACTCGTCGAGTATGGCATTCAAAGCCCTTGTTTCTTTGTCAATTTTTTGCATGGGTGTTCTGTCTATTTCTGATAGTGGAGTGTTGAGGTCCCCTACTATTAATGTATTTTTATCTATAT
>NW_023182012.1:0-193 GCF_002007445.2 Ailuropoda melanoleuca | reverse complement strand
GTTGGATACATACTTTAAGAATAATATAGTGCCCTTCTGTGTCTCTAACTATAGTCTTTAGTTTAAAATCCAATCTGTCTTATATGAGAATTGCTACCCAAGCTTTCTTTTGAGGTCCATTAGTGTGAAAGATGGTATTCCATCCCTTTACTTTCAGTCTGGATGTATCTTTAGGTTCAAAATGAGTCTCTTG
>NW_023182011.1:846-1011 GCF_002007445.2 Ailuropoda melanoleuca | reverse complement strand
AACTTGTCGGACTTCATCAAGATAAAAATCTTCTGCACAGCCAAGGAAACAGTCAAAAAAACTAAGAGGCACCCTACGGAATGGGAGAATATATTTGCAAAGGACACCACAGATAAAAGACTGGTATCCAAGATCTACAAAGAGCTTCTCAAACTCAATATGCGA
>NW_023182011.1:316-557 GCF_002007445.2 Ailuropoda melanoleuca | reverse complement strand
GAAAACAGTGTGGAGGTCCCTTAAAAAGTTAAAAATTGAGGGGCGCCTGGGTGGCACAGCGGTTAAGCGTCTGCCTTCGGCTCAGGGCGTCATCCCGGCATTGTGGGATCGAGCCCCACATCAGGCTCTTTCGCTATGAGCCCACTTCTTCCTCTCCCACTCCCCCTGCTTGTGTTCCCTCTCTCGCTGGCTGTCTCTATCTCTATCGAATAAATAAATAAAATCTTTAAAAAAAAAGTTA
>NW_023182011.1:0-179 GCF_002007445.2 Ailuropoda melanoleuca | reverse complement strand
GTGATAGGAACCGAGATGCCCTTCAACAGATGACTGGATTAAGAAGTTGTGGTCCATATATACAATGGAATATGACTCAGCTATCTAAAAGAACGATTTATCAACATCTGCTGCAACATGGACGGCACTGGAGGAGATAATGCTAAGTGAAATATGTCAAGCAGAGAAAGACAATTATC
>NW_023182010.1:0-1559 GCF_002007445.2 Ailuropoda melanoleuca | reverse complement strand
TAATATCATGCCTTCCTTTGACAGTTAAGAAAACCAAGACTCAGGAAAGTGAGGTGACCCAAGGTGGAGCCAGAATTCAAATAGCCCTGTTTCACTCAAAATACTACACAGTCCTCGGGGCAATAACAGTCGCCAACACACACAGCCAATTCTCTCCTCACAGGGAGAAAATCTTCACTCCATATTAAACACCGAGCTAGAGACAGCCATCTTGGAAGTGTTGTAGGCCAAGGGAATGCACGAGGATAGTAGGTGAGGTCAAGAAAGGTAGATGGATCGAAATAACCCTTCACGCGTAGTGAAAACAATTTCACATTGCCTTCAGTCATCCACATTTGAAGAGAGTGACTCAGAATTACTACTGCAGNTTACTACTGCAAGACAAGAATTCAAGGGAACCTGGAATCCAAGAAGGCCACACATGCCACAAGCTAGCTCCAGTTCTTCACTGACACCATCATTCATGCAGGTAGAAAATCACTTCTGCTCGGCCCCGTGCGTGTGCACACATGCACATTATAATATTTTGTTTGCAGATCTGCCTATTTACATAGTTAATTTGGGATCTGTTTGCAAACACAAATTACTTTGGTGCAATTACTTTGTGCACGGACATAGAGTTATCCGCATGAGCAGTTTAACAGCATGGAAATGGCTGCCTAGTAGCATATGGCTGTCTATATATAATCACAATATTACCTGCACATATTAGTTACATAACAGTTACATTATAATTAGGGCTGCTTTTAAGCCATTCAAAAGAAAAAAAAGTATTTTAATTAAATCAGCAAGGTGTTTTAAGTGGAGAGAAGTGAGAGAGAGCGTTTACGATTCCCAGCATTCCATCAACTGAAATGTGACGTGCACGTCAGCACCTTTCTGGCTCCCATGTGGGGAGAAGCTTTTCTGGTAACGACACTGAATATTATCTTCCTGTGACCTTGCGCCCAAACAAGGCCAACTGCTCTCAGACTCGCCTCGGGCCTACCTCCGATCATGGAGTCACAGGCAAATGTCAGAGCAGGAAAAGACCTCCATGGTTGTCTGGTCCACCTGACCATCATCCAGAAAGCCAGCTGAGGCCTGGGCAGGCAGGGTAGCAGACTCAGAATCACACGATTTAGTGGAAAAACAGAAACCAGAACCCAGATCGCCTGCATTACGAGGCTGACTCTAGTATACCGCCCACATCATGTCAGAGCCATCACACTTTTGAAAGGTGATAGAAATACCCCTTCAGGGGCGCCTGGGTGGCACAGCGGTTGGGCGTCTGCCTTCGGCTCAGGGCGTGATCCCAGTGTTATGGGATAGAGCCCCACGTCAGGGTCCTCTGCTGGGAGCCTGCTTCNTCCCCCTGCTTGTGTTCCCTCTCTCGCTGGCTGTCTCTATCTCTGTCGAATAAATAAATAAAATCTTTAAAAAAAAAAAAAAAGAAAGAAATACCCCCATTCAGCCCATTTTCCCCCAAATTAGGAATCCACACGTTATACACACTCAGAAAATGAAGTGGTATCACACACATCAATTAATAAATAATAAAAATACAGGGTTAAAGAATT
>NW_023182009.1:0-785 GCF_002007445.2 Ailuropoda melanoleuca | reverse complement strand
ACTTCATCAGCTTTTTATTTTTCACTCTTTCTTTTTTCCTGGCCTTAACTTTCTCCTCCCATGAGTCCTCTTCTTCCTTCTATTCCATTTGTAGAAAATGTTCTCCACACATGGTTCTTTTGTGTAGTTTTTATGTCATTTCATCCATGTGGTTAATTCCCTCATCTGGATGCTGCTTGGAGGAGGGTTTTGTATTAGTTTTGGCTTGGGCATCCATCCTGCCTATGAGTGACAACAGAGACTGNTGACAACAGATACTGCCTCCCAAAATACCCCCCACCCCCCGCCAGGTGCTGATAAGAGGAGCTGGCAAAGGGCAAGACAGAAGCCACAAGGAGAGGTGGAGCCATCTAGGCTCAAGGGAATACAGCTACCTACATGGCAGGATTCTGATATTTGAGAGGTGAGCTCAGGATTCACTCTCAGCATCCATTAATCATGAGGAAAGTACTTGACATCTGGGGACTCAGGAAGGCTACCTTGACTAATAATGGCATTGGACTAAGAGGTAACTTAGGTAAATTGACTCTTTTCACCATTTCTCCAACATCTGATGGGAGCTTGGACAGCAGTAGTTAAGATGTCTAAATATTAGGTCAAAGTATGCAAAAATTCTTCCGTGGTCTCAACAGCAAGAGCATCACTCACATGAGAGACCCCTTGTTCCAGCTAAGGAGAAGCTGGCTTTGAGAGCATGTGGCATCACTCTGTGTGCTGTTAAACTTGGACAGGTTTGCTCTTTGGGGAATCTATGGCATGTCAGTCTACGAGAGATGGTGATGCCT
>NW_023182008.1:0-746 GCF_002007445.2 Ailuropoda melanoleuca | reverse complement strand
TGGGCCCAGCACAAAGTCGGCCTGAGCTGATGTGTGTTGCTGAAAAGGAAAATCTGAAACAAATGAAACATTGTTTTCTAAAATGGCAAAAGGGATCTCTGACCTTACGGTAAAGTGAGTAGTTCAGACTCCAGAACACAGCCGACGTGTGCCTATTAGCAGCCCCTGGGGAACCGCGTTCCCAGTATTTACGCCCTTGTGTTGTCCTCTCCCGTTGAATCTGGCTGGCCCTGGGGCTCCTTTAACCAATAGCCCATGGCAGAGGTGAGGCTGTGCCATTCCCAGGTGTAAGTCTTAACGGAAAGAGAGTTGCCAAACCCTGCCTGGAGACCATTGCCAGCCTGAAGGTCTTCCCCAGGGCTTGGTGGCTCTGGGTGGAAGTCGGCACAGATTAGCAAGTGTTAAGTTAGAGACCAATTGTCACCAAAGACAGAGACCAATTGTCCAGAAAGAGAGACTTCCTACTTCGCTGAACCAGGGGGATGAAAGANGAATGATTAGTTCACCACGGTTTGAGACCCAAAAGGGAATGGCTTTTTCTCGCGTTAGTTACAGCCCTGCTCCCGAGCCACCTGGCTGTGAGCACTGCATTCTGAGAAATGCCGGCTTGGGTGACCCACGGTTTCCTGTAAATTCTATCTAGTCATGGGATATGGCATGGCTCCCTCATATGTTCCTGACTCCCGGGGCCCTAAGAAGGACACAGTCTGTCCATCATCTGAGCTTTCCATCTGGAATTCCATGCC
>NW_023182007.1:874-1227 GCF_002007445.2 Ailuropoda melanoleuca | reverse complement strand
TGATTCGGGGCCTTTTCTGGTTCCATACATATTTAAGGGCTATTTGTTCCAGTTCTTTGAAAAATGTCATTGGTAATTTGATTGGGATAGCATTGAAAGTGTAGATTGCTCTGGGTAGCATGGAAATTTTAACTCTGTTAATTCTTCTGATCCATGAGCATGGAATATTTTTTCCATCTTTTTGTTTCTTCTTCAACGTCTTTCAAGAGTGATTTGTAGTTTCTAGAATATAGATCTTTTACGTCTCTGGTTATGTTAATTGCAAGGTAACGTATGGTTTTTGGGGCTATTGTAAATGGGATGGATTCCCTAATTTCTCTTTCTTCAGTCTCATTCTTCGTGTATAGAAATGC
>NW_023182007.1:474-869 GCF_002007445.2 Ailuropoda melanoleuca | reverse complement strand
AGAAATGCAACTGATTTCTGAGCATTGATTTTGTATCCCGCCACATTACTGAATTGCTCTATAACTTCTAATAGTTTGGGAGTGGATTCTTTTGGGTTTTCCATATAGAGTATCATGTCATCTGCGAAGAGAGACAGTGTGACTTTTTCTTTGCCGATTTGGATACCTTTGATCCCTTTTTGTCATCTGATTGCTGTTGCAAGGACTTCTAGTCCTTTGTTAAATAATAATGGCGAGAGTGGGCATCCTTGTCGTGTTCCTGATCTTAAGGCAAAGGCTTCCAGCTTTTCCCCATTAAGAATGATATTTGCTGTAGGCTTTTCATAGATAGTTTTTATGAGATTGAGAAATGTACCCTCTATTCCTACACTCTGAAGGGTTTTAATCAGGAAAGG
>NW_023182007.1:0-344 GCF_002007445.2 Ailuropoda melanoleuca | reverse complement strand
TTGCATCCCAGGGAAGAATCCCACTTGGTCATGATGGATAATCCTTTTAATGTACTGTTGGATTCTATTAGCAAGGATCTTGTTGAGAATTTTGGCTTCCATATTCATTAGGGAAATTCGTCTGTAATTCTCCTTTTTGATGGGGTCCTTGCCTGGTTTGGGGATCGAGGTAATATTGGCCTCATAGAATGAGTTTGGTAGTTTTCCTTCTGTTTCTATTTTTTGAAACAGCTTTAGGAGAATAGGTATTTTCTCTTCTTTAAATGTTTGGTAGAATTCCCTGGGAAATCCATTAGGCCCTGGTGTTTTGTTTTTTAGAAGGTTTTTAATCACTGTTTCAATCT
>NW_023182006.1:971-1197 GCF_002007445.2 Ailuropoda melanoleuca | reverse complement strand
ACCATACAGTACATCCCCGGATTCCGATGTAAAGTTCGATGCTCCATTAGTTGTGTATAACACCCAGTGTATCATGCAATACAAGCCCTCCTTAACACCCATCACCAATCTATCCCATTCCCCCAAGCCCTCCCCTCTGAAGTCCTCAGTTTGTTTCTCATAGTCCATAGTCTCTCATGTTTCATTCCCACTTCTGATTACCCCCCCTTTCTTTATCCCTTTCTTC
>NW_023182006.1:0-870 GCF_002007445.2 Ailuropoda melanoleuca | reverse complement strand
TAGCATTATCTCCTCCAGTGCCGTCCATGTTGCAGCAAATGTTGAGAATTCGTTCTTTCTGATAGCTGAGTAATATTCTGTTGTATATATGGACCACAGTTTCTTAATCCAGTCATCTCTTGAGGGGCATCTCAGCTCCTTCCACAATTTAGCTATTGTGGACAATGCTGCTATGAACATTGGGGTGCATATGGCCTTGCTCTTCACTACGTCTGTATCTTTGGGGTAAATACCCAGTAGTGCAATGGCTGGATCATAGGGTAGCTCAATTTTTAACTTTTTAAGGGACCTCCACACTGTTTTCCAGAGTGGCTGTACCAACTTGCATTCCCACCAACAATGTAGGAGGGATCCCCTTTCTCCACATCCTCTCCAACAATTGTTGTTACTTGCCTTCTCTATTTTTGCCATTCTAACTGGAGTAAGGTGGTATCTCAGTGTGGTTTTGATTTGAATTTCCCTGATGGCTAATGATTTTGAACATTTTTTCATGTGTCTGTTAGCCATTTGTATGTCTTCATTGGAAAAGTGTCTGTTCATATCTTCTGCCCATTTTATGATTTGTTTATTTGTTTCTCGTGTATTGAGTTTGAGAAGTTCTTTGTAGATCTTGGATACCAGTCCTTTATCTGTGGTGTCCTTTGCAAATATATTNTTAATCTGTAGTGTCCTTTGCAAATATATTCTCCCATTCCGTGGGCTGCCTCTTCGTTTTTTTGACTGTTTCCTTGGCTGTGCAGAAGCTTTTTGTCCTGATGAAGTCCCACAAGTTCATTTTATCTTTTGTGTCTCTTGCCTATGGAGATGTGTCATGAAAAAGGTTGCTCTGGCAGATGTCGTAGAGGTTGTTGCCTATGTTCTCCTCTAGAA
>NW_023182005.1:0-812 GCF_002007445.2 Ailuropoda melanoleuca | reverse complement strand
AACCCCTCCCCCCTCACCCTTTGTGTCAAAGTCATTGCTGAAAGCCAACCACTAATGACTATACCAGCAATGTGAATTTTTAAGGGTCTTAAAAAAATTAAAAACAAAAACAAAAAAAACCAAAACAAAGCAAAACCCCTCAAAACCCAACCAAACAAAACCAAAACAAAATAGAATAGAAGATAGAGTATATGAGATCCTTAGCAAGAAATGCATGTTGTAGCAAAACTTTTTTTTCCAAATTGCAACAAATGTTTTTGTTGGCAAAGCAGGTATGGGCAAAGCAGGTATGGCAAAGCAGATATATATATATTTTAGGGTGCATTGTGGTTTACAAAAAATTTGTAAACTGTTGCATTACACTCTGTATCACTGCCTCCCCTGCTGGCATCTTTAGCTCACAATGGCTGAAGAGAAGACTGAGGCTCTCAACTAACCCAACTTGTACATGTTATCTCCAGAGACATTGAATATGCATAGACATTAACCACTTATCAGAGTATACCCATAAAAACTGCTAAAAAAAAAANAAAAAAAAAAAAAAGCTCTTCAGATGTCAACACTAGCATTAAGGACTAGGTGGCAAGTATGTGGAGGGAGGTGGGGCCTTCATATTTTGCAACTTTAGAAGGTTGGTATGAGTCCTGAGAATGATACAGTTTTAAATGTAGATGTCTGCTAAGTGAGGGATACCAAATGTTTGTCTTTTCACAAAGTACCAATTAAAAATGTCCAATGGTATCAATTCCTTGCTGTATGAAGAATCAGATATTATTTCAGTCTGGTCCTAAGACTATTAGCTTCTTAAACCA
>NW_023182004.1:0-6068 GCF_002007445.2 Ailuropoda melanoleuca | reverse complement strand
GCCCCTAGCAGCCATCAGACCTTGGACACGTGACCTAACACCTCTGAGCTATGTCTCCCTCCTCACACTGAGTGTTTTCTAGAAACTCCTGTTTTTTCCATCCCACCACAGGTGTTGGGATGGGGCTGTGGAAGAAATTTAAAAAATGTGTTTGAAGAGGTGGGACTTAAATACATAAACCCCACCTCTTCTTACTTAAGGGATGTGACACAAACATATGGAAAATATTACTCAGCAAGTGACAATGACAATGACAGCAACAATAGAAAACTATCACCTATGTCTTCCTCTGTAAAACATCTCCATGAGACATTGGCTATTTTCAATAGTTAACTGAGGTGCACCTGGGTGGCTCAGTGGGTTAGGCATCGACTCTTGATTTCAGCGCAGGTCCTGAGATGGAGCCCAGCAGCCCCCTCTGCACTCTACAGGGAGTCTGTTTAAGATTCTCTTTCCCGGGATGCCTGGGTGGCTCAGTCGGTTAAGCATCTGCCTTTGGCTCAAGTCATGATCTCACGGTCCTGGCATCAAGTCCAACATCAGACTCCTTGCTCAGTGGGGAGCCTGCTTGATTCTCCCTCTCCCTGCTTGTGCTGTCTCTCTCCCTCTCTGTGTCTCTGACAAAAAAATAAATACAATATTTGTTTTAAAAATAAAGATTCTCTCTCCCTCCCCTTCTGCCCCTCCCCCTACTCACACATGCGCACACTTGTGCTTGTGCTCTCTAAAATAAATCTTTAAAAAATAAATTTAATTCAGAGTTTTTCAACATAAAATATATCTGTCAGCAAGAATAATAAATGCTCACTGCTCTTACCATTGAGTCAAAAAGTTGCTACAAATCATCTCTTCATCATTTAGAGTGAGAGAACATTTGTCTACAGTTTGGCCTCATGGTTTGGGGGTGCTGCTCTTTTCTCTCATCTGGCCTCAGAACAACACAGACCACCTTACTGTGAAAGAAAGGTTTTGTTGCCAACAGCTCACATTCCTTGCCAAGTCTGATGAACAGTTTTGTCTGATAAAATCTAAGGCAGTCAAGATTCAACACAATTCCTATCAATATTCCAATAATATTCTTTGCAGAAATAGAAAAAAATCCTAAAATTCATACTGAATCTCACAGGACTTACTTGAGATTGTTTCAGGACAAGCTTGCAAAAGGAAGACTGAACCTGGAGGCCTCACACTTCCTGATTTCAAGACATACCACAGTGCAGTGGTAATCGAGATGGGGTGGTACTGGCGTCAAGACAGATATACTGACCAGCGAAACAGAACAGAGTCCAGAAGAAAACCTCTGCGCATACGGCCCAATGATTATCAACAAGAGTGCCAAGACCACACTATGGGGAAAGGACAACAAAGGGTGGTGGGGAAACTGGATACTCCCATGCCGAAGAATGAAGCTGGATCCTCACCTTACACCAAATACAAAATTAACTGAAAATGGATTAAAGACCTAAACTTAAGACCTAAAACTAGAAAGTCTCCTAGAAGAAAACAGGAGGAAAGCTATTAAAAAAAAAAAAGCTTCAGTTCATTGGATTTAGCCATGATTTCTTGGATAGGACCCCAAAAGCACAGGCGACAAAAGAAAAAAAAATGATAAAAGGGACTATATCAAACTTAAAAACTCCACATCAAAGGAAACGTTCAACAGACTGAAAAGTCAACCTATATAGTGGGGTAAAATATTTAGAAATCATCTATCTTTTAAGGGGATAATATCTAGAATATGTAAGTAGCTTCCACATGTCAGTATGAAAAAATAATCATCCAATTTAAAAACGGGCCAAAGACTTGGACAGGTAATTCTCCAGAGATGTACAAAGTGTCAACAAGCAAATGAAAAGATGCCCGAACACCACGAGCCATAAGAGAAACGTCAATCAAAACCACAAAGAAATACGACCTCGCAAAAAAGAAAAGAACAAGTATTGGTAAGAATGCAGAGAAACTGGAACCCTGGGCAGTGTTGCTGGGAGAAATGGTGCAGCTGTTATGGTAAAACAGTATAAAGGGGACTCCGAGAGTGAAAAATAGAATTACCATCTGACCCAGCAATTCCACTTCTAAGTATTCATCCAAAACCTGTGAAGCAGGATATTGAAGATATTTGCACACCCGTCTCCTGCGGCATTATTCACCACACAAGCATGGAAGCAACCCAGATAGCCATCAACGGATACACAGATAAAGAAAACGTGGTTTCTACACACAATGGAATATTACACAGCCTTAAAAAAAGAAAATCCTGCCACATTCTACAACATATGTAAGCCTGGAGGACTAAGCAAAATAAGCCAGTCACAAAAGGGCAAATACTCCATTATTCCTCTCCTATGGCATCTCTAATGTCATTAAAATCATAGCAATGGGAAGTATAAAGGTGGTTGCCAAGGGCTGGGGAAGAAGGCAAAAAGGAATCAGGGCATAAGAGGTACTGAGTTTCGGGTTTGCAATATGACACTGTGGAGACTTGTCTGAACAACAGTGTGAATATAGTGATGAACTGCACACTCTGAAAATGGACATTTCAATGTGTGTTCATTACCGTAATTTAAAAAAAGACACAGGGGCGCCTGGGTGGCACAGCGGTTAAGCGTCTGCCTTCGGCTCAGGGCGTGATCCCAGCGTTATGGGATCGAGCCCCACATCAGGCTCCTCTGCTGTGAGCCTGCTCCTTCCTCTCCCACTCCCCCTGCTTGTGTTCCCTCTCTCGCTGGCTGTCTCTATCTCTGTCGAATAAATAAATAAAATCTTTAAAAAAAAATAAAATAAAAAAAGACACAAAACAAAAAGCCTGTTAAAAAGATTTAAGGGTGTTAATATTGAGACAACAAAATTATACTGCAACACTAGACTCCCAGATAAAGTCACCTAAAAATCCACTCTAAATGACATAATGATGACCCTAACATTGAGTGAACCTATATACGTGAGACACAGTGCCAAGAGCTTGACATGACTTTTCTCAGTTAACAATCCCAACAGCTGGATCAGAATTATCATGTCCAATTAATACAAATATTGAGGCCTGGAGAGGTCACAGTCTGCTGAGACCTGCATGACCCCCAGCCCATGTTCACGAGTGTCACACTGCATGTTGCTTGATCTAATACCTTCTCCAATTAAACACTTGCATTGGCCAGAGAGTGAAACCCATGACCCATGTCATCTTTTCCTAATTAAACAGGAATCAATAGTCAACAAGCAATTCTGGGCTTGGGAAAATGAAATAGAGGTGCCCATGTCAATTTCCCTTTTTTATCATAGAGCCTCCAATAGCTAACCCCACATGAAGAGTCCCTCACTCTGCTCCTTTCTTTTTGACCTAAATTTATAAATAGATGCTAGAAAACCCCCTGGGGGCAACATACGGACAGCTGAGTCACGCTCAGCCACCGACCTTGCACGGCACAGCTACGGTAGGCATACATCATTACGGTCCTTCATGGAGAACAGAGTCAATGAGACCATATCAATTTCAGTTTTCTCATCTCAAACTAGCTGCTCAAGGCCTCGGGACTGAGAGACGCAGCTAAGGCTGCTGGCTGGGTCACACGGCTTTCATGATCTGGGCAAAGAGAACAAGTTAAATCCAACTACAAAAAGAGGGGATGGTTTACAAGTACGCATAACATGACAGACAGCAAAGGGCTTGAAGAGTTTTCATGGACATAACAACCAAGATGCAAACTGCAACTAAAAAATCAAGTATAAGAAATCCCTGCTCTTGGGGTGTCTGGGTGGCTCAGTCGTTAAGCATCTGCCTTCGGCTCAGGGTGTGATCCCGGGGTCCTGGGATCGAGCCACGCTTCGGGTTCCCTGTTCCGCTGGGTGCCTGCTTCTTCCTCTCCCGCTCCCCCTGCTTGTGTTCCCTCTCTCGCCGGCTGTCTCTCTCTCTCTCTGTCAAATAAATAAAATCTTTAAAAAAAAATCCCTGCTCTAATAAAGTTTGGGGAGGACCTCCAATTCTTAAAATAATCCCGTCTGTTGGTACACAGAAGACTGTGCCATTCTGTCACCTGCCTTTGCCCAGAGAGCAATTTCACAATTATCGGTCTATATGCCATTCTTACCACATTTCTATGGTAATGCGAATGTGCGCTCAGGGGGTGGGGCAGCAAGGGTCCCACCGATTTACTTTGGGAACTTAGCCAGGAGCCAGGCTTCACTCAGCAAGGCTGCCATGAGCTCTGCAGTGTGGCTGCCGCACGTGGCCGAGAGCTGGTCTCATTCCGGGGTGGCTCTCGCCCGTGGTGCAGGCCACAGAGCTCCTCCTCAGAACGCGGCAGTGGAACGAGGCTCTCCGGAGGCCACGTGACGCGGGGTGAGTTGTCTGCAGCCGTTTGACACAAGTACGTCCGCGTGCTGCAGACTTACTGCAGACTTCGGCGACAGCACCGAAGGGAAGAGCTAACAATTATCTCTTCAAAGCCCTTCTCTACTTTCCACAGTAAATCAAGACAATGGGATCTGGGGGAACGCATGGGAAAGGACAGCCTGTACTTTCGGGCACAGGGGTGTGGCCTGTGACACAACTAGATCTTACTCTGTTTCTGTTGTTCTGTTACAAGGAAGGCCCAGAATCATCCTCCAGAATCTACCTTTCGATCTGGGTCATCAAAGCAGAGAAAAAGACCAATATAAAGTAAAGCATCGAACCAAAAATTCAGGCTCGTGGACACCTTAAAAGTAAAAAAAAAAAAATTAAAGCAACTTCAGTACTCAGATTCGCATGTTCAGTGTGGTCGAGCTGAGCTGAAACTAGACGCCACCACGACAGCCTGGTGGTGGAAACCAGACTTCTCCCTGTACTAAGCATCTCGGAGGACCATGTATTTGTTCTTGCATATGCGACGGTATATTATAAAAGAGGCAAACATAACCATAATGCTCACGTTAAAACAGCTCCAAGTGTTCTATCTGTACTAATGGGGAGACTTTGCCACAGGTGGTAATTATGTCTGGAAATTGCAAACCGGGAAAGAGGAGAGAGAAAAGGGTTTTCCTAATTCAAAACTAGAAACCCCCGCAGGACAAGATCTCATCTCTCATGAATCCAGATGCATCATTTACCCAAAAAGGGCTTGATATTTCATTTGGGCGGGGTTGGGCAGCTCCCAGGTTGCAGACCCAGGAGGTCCTGGAGCCGCAGCCCTCAGACCCCTGAAACCCAAGAAATCAAGGGCCAAAGACCCAGAGATAGGCTGTGTCAGTACAATCCTGGAAACACAGCCCTTTCAGCAGGCTCCCAAGGGGACAAGCTCTGTGGTTCCCCAGTCTGTACAAGTTCAGATACACTGGGAATTGTACACCAGAAGTTCTGGAGGCCGTGCTGTGTTCCGACTGTGGTGCACAGAGCAGCAAAAGGACAGGCAAAGTTTCATGCTTCCCGGGCTTTTGGTGGCCTTGGCAGCATGTGTTAACCATGCGAGTCTAATGGCCCCGGAGAGACAAATCCTGACAACTGCCCGGGAAACACCACTCCCCTTCTGCCGAGCACGCACATCCATGTGCATCCCTGACCTTCCCAAACGGACCATGAGGCTACGGAGCCAGCGGATTGGTCTTCTCCACAGTCCTATCCCCACGGTACACGTAAGTGCTCAGCGGTTTGCTCTTAGTTATTACACCAACAGCGGAAAGACGGAGAGAGACTGAGCCACCCAGTTCAAACCCAAGGGTCCCAACCTAAAGAGCACAGGTGAAGGGGCTGGTAACAGGGAATCTGTGGGTTCCCTAGTTCTGAGCAAAGGTAATGAACTCTGCTTTTGCTCTATGGGGCATTTCTTAGTCTGTTCGGGCTGCTACACCAACATACCACATGCGGGGTGGCTTGCAGACAAGAGACTTTTTCACTGGTCTAGAGGAGGGCAGTCTGAGGTGATGGGGACAGCACAGCCCGGTTCTGGTGGAAGCCCTCTACCAGGCTGCAGACTGCTGACTTCTCGCTGTGTCCTTCATGGCGGGGAGCACAGGGAGCAATCTGGGGGCTCATCCGTAAGAGCACGAATCCCATTCAGGAGGCCTCTACCCCCATGACCCTATCACCTCCCAAA
>NW_023182003.1:0-974 GCF_002007445.2 Ailuropoda melanoleuca | reverse complement strand
GGAAAAATATTCCATGCTCATGGATTGGAAGAATTAACATAGTTAAAATGTGCATGCTACCCAGAGCAATCGACACTTTCAATGCTATCCCGATTAAAATACCAATGACATTTTTCAAAGAACTGGAGCAAATAGTNAAATACCAATGACATTTTTCAAAGAACTGGAGCAAATAGTCCTAAATTTGTATGGAACCAGAAAAGGCCCCAAATCGCCAAGGAACTGTTGAAAAGGAAAAACAAAGCTGGGGCCATCACAATGCCGGATTTCGAGCTGTACTACAAAGCTGTGATCACAAAGACAGCATGGTACTGGCACAAAAACAGACACATGGACCACTGGAACAGAATAGAGGACCCAGAAATGGACCCTCTGCTCTTTGGGCAAATAATCTTTGATAAAGCAGGAAAAAACATCTTGTGGAAAAAAGACAGTCTCTTCTATAAATGGTGCTGTGAAAATTGGACAGCTACATGCAAATGAATGAAACTTGACCACTCTCTCACACCATACACAAAAGTAAACTCCAAATGGATGAAGGACCTCGATGTGAGACAGGAATCCATCAAAATTCTAGAGGAGAACATAGGCAACAACCCCTACGACATTGGCCAGAGCAACCTTTTTCATGACACATCTCCAAAGGCAAGAGAAACAAAAGATAAAATGAACTTATGGGACTTTATCAGGATAAAGAGCTTCTGCACAGCCAAGGAAACAGTCAAAAAAACTAAGAGACAGCCCACGGAATGGGAGAATATATTTGCAAAGGACACCACAGANAAGGACACTACAGATAAAGGACTGGTATCCAAGATCTACAAAGAACTTCTCAAACTCAATACACAAGAAACAAATAAACAAATCAAAAAATGGGCAGGAGATATGAACAGAGAATTTTCGAATGAAGACATACAAATGGCTGACAGACACATGAAAAAATGTTCAAAATCATTAGCCATCAGGGAAATTCA
>NW_023182002.1:0-811 GCF_002007445.2 Ailuropoda melanoleuca | reverse complement strand
CCTAGAGTACCCTATGTAAATATTTTGAAAGTCACAAAGTAGCCTGATGATAGAAAAGTTAAAGAGAGCTGTGATGAAGGGACTATCAAAGTACTATATTTAGGAGTTCTAGCTAGTAAGCATTTTAACGTCTTTAGGAAGATAATGCCCTGTAATGTTTTATATATTTGGAGACACAATTAGATTAAGTTTTTACATTTTTAGTCCCTTCCCTTCTTTCAATCCTGCTAAATAATGGGCCTTTCCTCATGCTAAGAATAAAAAAAACCTACATNTGCTAAATAATGGGCCTTTCCTCATGCTAAGAATAAAAAAAACCTACATAATTATCTGGAACACTCAACATGTTCCAAAATTGACCACATAAATTCATTTTCATTTTTATCAGAGAATATTCATAGAACCACTTTTTCATATAAATATTTAGTATAAAATCTAGCATCAAATAAGCTCATTATTACTTGACTTCAATCAGAGAAAAACACAGAAATCACTGAAACTTATTCACTCCATATTTTCTTCAGTCTGGCAGCTAATTAATCTTGCTACAAAAATCTAAAAACAGGGGCGCCTGAGTGGCACAGCGGTTAAGCGTCNGCGTGATCCCGGCGTTATGGGAACGAGCCCCACATCAGGCTCCTCTGCTATGAGCCTGCTTCTTCCTCTCCCACTCCCCCTGCTTGGTTCCCTCTCTCTCTGGCTGTCTCTATCTCTGTCGAATAAATAAATAAAATCTTTAAAAAAAAATCTAAAAACAGAGAATTCACTTTCAATGAAATAGTTCATACTTAATAACTTTAATGAAGTTCTA
>NW_023182001.1:461-572 GCF_002007445.2 Ailuropoda melanoleuca | reverse complement strand
AATAAAAAATAAAATATTAAAAAAAAAGAATGTATATACTAGAGAGGCTTTTGCATCCATGCACCAGGAAATAGGTATAAGAATGTTTATAGCGGGAGGAGGTTAAGATGG
>NW_023182001.1:0-213 GCF_002007445.2 Ailuropoda melanoleuca | reverse complement strand
GTAGCCACCTGCACGGGGGAGCGGACAGACCGCGGACCCGCACGCTTGAGACAGCAGGCTGAGAAGGGAGCTCCGGGAGCGCACGCAGGACAGCTGGCGGTTGGCGGGCCACCTGCACGCGGGAGCAGGCGGACTCGCGGATGGCACCCGCGAGACAGCAGACTTAGAACGCGAGCTCCAGGAGCGTGCGCGCAGGGCGGCTGGCGGGCCACC
>NW_023182000.1:3021-6853 GCF_002007445.2 Ailuropoda melanoleuca | reverse complement strand
TGTTTTTCCTTTTCAACAGTTCCTTGGAGATTCGGGGCCTTTTCTGGTTCCATGCAAATTTAAGGACTATTATTTCCAGTTCTTTGAAAAATGTCATCAGTATTTTCATTGGGATAGCAAGTANATCGGGATAGCATTGAAAGTGTAGATTGCTCTGGGTAGTATGGACATTTTAACTATGTTAATTCTTCCAATCCATGAGCATGGAATATTTTTCCATCTTTTTATGTCTTCCTCAATATCTTTCAAAAGTGATCTATAGTTTCTAGGATATAGGTCCTTTACGTCTCTGGTTAAGTTAATTCCAAGGTAACGTATGGTTTTTGGTGTTATTGTAAATGGGATGGATTCCCTAATTTCTCTTTCTTCAGTCTCATTGTTCGTGTATAGAAATGCAACTGATTTCTTAGCATTGATTTTGTATCCTGCCACATTAATGAATTGCTCTATAACTTCTAGTAGTTTGAGGGTGGATTCTTTTGAGTTTTCCATATAATGTATTAAGTCCTTCTTTGCTAATTTGGATATCATTGATCNGATTTCTGGGCATTGATTTTGTATCCTGCCACCTTACTGAATTGTTCTATAACTTCTAATAGTTTGGGAGTGGATTCCTTTGGGTTTTCCATATAGAGTATCATGTCATCTGCAAAGAGAGACAGTTTGACTTCTTCTTTGCCGATTTGGATACCTTTGATCCCTTTTTGTTGTCTGATTGCTGTTGCAAGGACTTCTAGTACTATGTTGAATAATAGTGGCGAGAGTGGGCAATCTTGTCCTGTTCCTGATCTTAAGGGAAAGCCTTCCAGCTTTTCCCCATTGAGAATGATATTTGCCGNTGGGCATCCTTGTCCTGTTCCTGATCTTAAGGGAAAGGCTTCCAGCTTTTCCCCATTGAGAATGATATTTGCCATAGGCTTTTCATAGATGGCTTTTATGAGATTGAGAAATGTACCCTCTATTCCTACACTCTGAAGGGTTTTAATCAGGAAAGGATGCTGTATTTTGTCAAATGCTTTTTCTGCATCAATTGAGAGGATCATATGGTTCCTGAGTCTTTTCTTGTTGATATGATATATCACGCTGATCGATATGCGAGTGTTGAACCATGCTTGCATCCCAGGTATGAATCCCACTTGGTCATGATGGATAATCCTTTTAATGTACTGTTGGATCCTATTAGCTAGGATCTTGTTGAGAATTTTGGCGTCCATATTCTTTAGGGAAATCGGTCTGTAATTCTCCTTTTTGAGGGGGTCTTTGCCTGGTTTGGGGATCAAGGTAATATTGGCCTCATAGAATGAATTTGGTAACTTTCCTTTNTTAGCCTCATAGAATGAGTTTGGTAGCTTTCCTTCTGTTTCTATTTTTTGAAATAGCTTTAGGAGAATAGGTATTATTTCTTCTTTGAATGTTTGGTAGAATTCCCCAGGAAAACCATCCGGGCCTGGAGTTTTGTTATTTGGAAGTTTGTTTATCACTGACTCAATCTCTTCATAATTGATTGCCCTGTTTAAAAAATCAATTTCTTCCTGTTTCAGTCTTGGTACTTTATAGTTTTCCAGGAAGGCCTCCATCTCTTCCAGATTGTTTAGTTTTTTGGCATATAGCTGTTGATAAAAGTTTCTAATAATCCTTCCAATTTCATTGGTGTTGGTTGTGACCTCTCCTTTTTCATTCATAATTTTATTAATTTGGGTCCTTTCTCTATTCTTTTGGATAAGTCTTGCCAGCAGTTTGTCAATTTTATTGATTCTTTCAAAGAACCAGCTTCTAGTTCTGTTGATCTGCTCTACTGTACTTCTGGTTTCTAATTCACTGGTTTCTGCTCTAACCTTGGTCAACTGCTTCCTCATGCATGGATTAGGCCTGTCCCTCTGTTGCTGTTCCAGTTTCTTGAGGTGAGAATATAGAAACTGCATTTTAGATTTTTCTATTCTTTTGAGTGAGGCTTGGATGGCTATGTATTTCCCCCTTAGGACTGCCTTTGCAGTATCCCATAGGTTTTGGATCATTGTGTTTTCATTCTCGTTGGTCTCCATAAATTGTTTAAATTGATTTTTGATTTCCTGGTTTTTCGAGTCATTCCTGAGCAGGATGGTTCTTAGTCTCCAAGTGTTTGAGTTGCTTCCAAATTTTTCCTTGTGGTTGAGTTCCAATTTGAGAATGCTGTGGTTTGAGTATATGCAGGGAATAATTTCAGTCTTTTGGTATCAGTTGAGACCTGTTTTGTGTCCCAGGACATGGTCTATTCTTGAGAATTTTCATGGGCATTAGAATAGAATGAGTATTCTTTGGTTCTGGGGTGTAGTGTTCTATATATATGAGGTCCAAGTCGTTGTGTATGTCATTCAAAGATCTTGTTTCTGTGTTGCTTTTCTGCTCCGGTGCTCTGTCTATTGCTGATAGTGGAGTGTTGAGGTCCCCTACTATTGATGTATTTTTATCTCTATGTCTCTTTATTCTGGTTAAGAGTTGGCTTGTGTATCTTGCTGCTCCCCTTTGGGGGCATATATATTTATAATTGTCATATCCACCTGTTGGTTACAATCCTTTAAGAATAATATAGTGCCCTTCTGTGTCATCTCTATGGCCTCTAGTTTAAAATCCAGTCTATCTGATATGAGAATTGCTACTCCAGCTTTCTTTTGAGGTCCATTTGCGTGGAAGATGGTACTCCATCCCCTTACTCTAAGTCTGAATGCATCTTTGGGTTCAAAATGAGTCTCTTGTAGACAGCANATCTTTAGGTTCAAAATGAGTCTCTTTTAGACAGCAAATGGATGGGTCATGTCTTTTTATCCAATCTGCAACCCTGTGGCATTTTATGGGCACTTTTAGGCCATTTACATTGAGACTGATTATTGATAGATATGATCTTAATGATGCCATTTCTCTTTAAAGTCTTTGTATCGGTTGTGACTTGCTGCTCTGTATCACTCTTGGGGCCTTTTTACCTTTATAGAGCCCCCCTTAATATCTCCTGTAGGGCTGGTTTCGTGGTTACGAAATTGGTTAATGATTGGCGATTTTGGAACGTCTTTATTTCTCCATCAATTCTGAATGACAGCTTTGCTGGATAAAGGATCCTTGGCTGCATGTTTTTCTCTGAAAGAGCTTTAANGATTGTGACTTTCTGTTCTGTATCACTCTTGGGGCTGTTTTACTTTTATAGAACCCCCCTTAATATCTCCTGTAGGGCTGGTTTCATGGTTACGAAATTGGTCAGTGACTGGTGGTTCTGGAAGGTCTTTATTTCTCCATCAATTCTGAATGAGAGCCTTGCTGGATTAAGGATCCTTGGCTGCATGTTTTTCTCTGAAAGAGCTTTAAAAATGCCCCCCCAAGCCTTTCTCTCATTCCAGGTCTCTGTAGACAGGTCTGACGTAATCCTGATACCTTTGCCTTGGTACGTGAGAAATTTCTTTGCCCTGGCCGCTTTCAATACTGTATCCTTGGATCTAATATTTGCGAATTGCACTATGACATGCCGTGGCGTAGGTTTGTCCTGGTTGAGCTTGGATGGGGTCCTCTCTGCCTCTTGGACACGAATGCTTGTTTCCCTTGCTAGATTAGGGAAGTTTTCAGCTACAATTTGTTCAAATATCTCTTCTAGACCTCTGTTTTTCTCCACCCCTTCAGGGATGCCGATGATTCTGACATTGGATCGTTTCATAGAGTCAGTAATCTCCCGTAATCTACATTCGTGGGCGTGGATTTTTTTAAGACCAGCTTCTATTTTCGTTTTTTCTTCTACTAACCCATCCTCCAATTCGCTAACGCGTTCCTCTGCCTCGGTGACCCTGGCCGTCAGAGCCTCTAGTTTTGACTG
>NW_023182000.1:0-671 GCF_002007445.2 Ailuropoda melanoleuca | reverse complement strand
TTTCATTGGAAGGAAAGACTCCCTCAATTTTGTCTTGGGGCTGTTTCAGTGAATTTCCAAAGTTATGGGAGCACAAAGCCACTGTCTTTGCAAGCCTGTATCCTACAAGACTGCCATAACCTAGCTGGCAGAGAGCTCACTCCATCTGAGACCCCTCTGTCCAGATCCATGTGTTCGGCATGCTCTGAAGGTTCCCCAGTGACTTTCAGGGTCCTTTCTTGATCCCTTCAGCTACTGGATTGCCAAGTCTCATTGCACTATTCTTTAGTCAAACAAAGCTTCGTAGAGAATCTGATAGAGTCCCCCCTGCATCTTATCCAAGACCACACAAGACATGTTATCATTAGTGTGAGTGAGAAGAGGGTTTTCCACCCTCAGAGGTCACCCCTGAGATAGAAGTGATTGTTCTCTCTCTCCTGGTCTGTAAGCACTCAGTGTATGTTGCATTCAAGTTCTCAGGAACAGTTCTCTGAACTTTGGACTCAAAGGGATGGACCCTGGTCTTCTATTTAACAATTCTACAGGCAGGATAGAACAAAGAGGTGCAGACCTAATTAAGAGCATGAAGTCTTAGCAATCAGGCAGGTTGCCCTGACCTTGATGCAAGGGTGATATTCTGGACTGGACCATTCTGGGGGGTGGGGACTATCCTGTGAATCACGCGATGTTTA
>NW_023181999.1:0-756 GCF_002007445.2 Ailuropoda melanoleuca | reverse complement strand
TCAGTCAGCCAGACTCGCTTCCAAGCAAGTCCTGTCATAGTGTCTGTATGGGAGGAAAATATAAGTCACTTTCTATAAGCTCTGCATAGTGCCTAGACCATGGCACAACCATTACCCAGAAATNGGTATAGTGCCCACCCCACCCCTGCGGACCTGTACGTCCAGTTCTGCAGCACTGGCAGCTCCCCATTCTACCTATAGCTTTTTGTACTGTTCCTAGGGACTTTCTCCGTGCACCTACCAGAGGCTCATATAAGCACTGTGTGGCTTACTAATCCTTGATCATTCAACTCGTGTGTATAGGTATGTGTGTGTGTGTCTCCCCAAATTAAGTTGAATTCTCCCCATGGAAAAGAACCAAGTTATCTGCTCCTGACAAGTACTGAGCTACATAAGAAACAGGTGAAGTGAGGAATAGTTTCATTCTGAAGATCTTCTGAAAAATAGTATTTCCATTAAGTGACTGCCAGGCTGAGAGATACCCAGTGGCTCTATAATGCCAAGAGGGAAATTCCAGGTCTCCCACTATTCCAACATAAATCCCAACCCAGACAAACTACAGTTCCTGCTTTCCCCTAAATATGCTGAGTCTGTTAAGAATTGAACTGAAGGAGAATTTCATTTTTGCACTCTGGAGATGTACCAATGCTTAAAGTACAGAGAAATGTATTGTATTGTACTGTACTGTATTGTATTGTATTGTATGGAGGAAATAAAGGCATTGACCAGGCCATGGCAGTAGTGTGGACCTATTCT
>NW_023181998.1:552-726 GCF_002007445.2 Ailuropoda melanoleuca | reverse complement strand
CCAAAATCCTCAACAAGATCCTGGCTAATAGAATCCAACAGTACATTAAAAGGATTATCCATCATGAACAACTGGGATTCATACCTGGGATGCAAGCATGGTTCAACATTCACAAATCAATCGGCATGATACATCCTATCAACAAGAAAAGACTCAGGAACCATATGATCCTCT
>NW_023181998.1:0-207 GCF_002007445.2 Ailuropoda melanoleuca | reverse complement strand
ATCCACTCCCAAACTATTAGAAGTTATAGAGCAATTCAGTAATGTGGCGGGATACAAAATCAATGCTCAGAAATCAGCTGCATTTCTATACATGAATAATGAGACTGAAGAAAATAAGAGAAATTAGGGGATCCACCCCATTTACAATAGCACCAAAAACCATACGTTACCTTGGAATTAACCAGAGACGTAAAGGATCTATATTCT
>NW_023181997.1:495-709 GCF_002007445.2 Ailuropoda melanoleuca | reverse complement strand
CAACACCGTACAGGGACCGTCTTAGCACTATCATCACCCTTCGTGAATAGGGAACCATGAAGGAAAGTGGTAGCGGAAGCCTGACGAGAGTGCCCCATAGTGGTCTCTGAGGCCCCAAAAGTGCAGGGAAATATCAACGATCATCATCTCTCATGAGTAAGGGAGCATGAATGAAAAGGTTCAGGATTTTTGAGGACTCAGCACCCTTCTCATT
>NW_023181997.1:0-192 GCF_002007445.2 Ailuropoda melanoleuca | reverse complement strand
GCGGCAATGGAACGAAAAGGCCCAAAACACGTCCGTGAGAAACAACACCGTACAGGGACCGTCTTAGCACTATCATCACCCTTCGTGAGTAGGGAAACTTGAGGGAAAGTGGTCGCAGAAGCCTGACGAGAGTGCCCCTTGTGGTCTCTGAGACCCCACAAGTGCAGGGAAATATCAACGATCATCATCTCT
>NW_023181996.1:0-916 GCF_002007445.2 Ailuropoda melanoleuca | reverse complement strand
TCCGCTATGAGCCTGCTTCTTCCTCTCCCACTCCCCCTGCTTGTGTTCCCTCTCTCACTGGCTGTCTCTCGCTGTCAAATAAATAATAGAATCTTAAAAAAAAAAGATTTATTTATTTGAGAGAGAGAGAGAGAGAGGGCAGGGAGGGTAGAGAGAGAAAGAGAATCTCAAGCAGATTCCCTGCTGAGTGCAGAGTCCCAGCAGGGCTCCACCTGAGATCATGACCTGCACCAAAACCAAGTCAGATGCTTAACTGACTGAGCCACCCAGGTGCCCACAAAGTACTGTATTTTAGAGCTAAAAACATTTATAAGAAAATTCCCACCTATAATTTCTTGAAATTTAGTGACAGAATTTTCAGTAAGAGTGGCGTTTCTTTTAATTTCGATGGGTGATGGCAATTTCTTTTTTTTCTTTCATAATTGAGTTTTTATTGGTTGTTCTGAGGATCAGTACAGACATTTCAATTTGTACACAATTCTTAACATACGTACCGAAAATCTAAAAAATCATGTAGTTGTTCCAGTGACCTTCCAGCTTAAAATTTGGAGGCAAATTTTCCTTAACAGTATATCAAGTACCAATATCTTCAAATGCTGATACACTGTTACATTTTTAAGTCCCATTAATTCACAATTTAATATCATATACACTACATACTCAAATTTTCAATCTTGCACAGCACATTAACAGTGTTACTAGGAAAACTGGACTACCACGACCAAGATGTGACAGACTGCACAAGAATTCTGACAGGGAGAGCCAAGATCTAGGAGTGGTTTTCTTTAGGAAACAATTCTACCAAAAACAACATGGGAACAGTAGTAATTTAAAATATTCAAGACATTAAATGCACGACTGACTCCAAACTGCCATTTAGTATGCTTGGTATTATAGGATATAAAAACTACCCCAT
>NW_023181995.1:0-1596 GCF_002007445.2 Ailuropoda melanoleuca | reverse complement strand
ATTTTGAATGTCACATCTATGCCTATTTTGTCACTTTTATTTATCTTCAGGTATTTTTTTCTCCTTTCCTAGTTTTTAATATTCTAAAGCTATAGGTAGTATTATTACTACAGTATTTGGTCAAGTTCGTGGTTACTCTTACTGAAAAAAGTGATAATTCCTCTAAATCTGACATTGAATCATGTATAAGTTTCTACAAACTGTCTCCCACAAGCTCTCTATCCACCCCTACCAAAAAAGAAAAGAAAAAGAAAAGTCAAACAAGAAAATGAACCTGAGATTAAGATAATAAATCACGAGTGAAGGTTAGAAAAAAGAGGCAAATATAATCAAGTTTGCCTATCAGATTTCGTAAGTGAGAGAAATATTTTGAGCCAAGGCTCAGACACACTTCAAATACAAATAGTACTTTTTGTGCCGCTGGAAACGGAAACTTGAGTTGTCAACAAACCTAAAATAGACTGTGAAACTTTGAACAATATCAACTCATATGGCAGAAACCATTTATATCAAGACCAAAAGTGAGGTGTAGGGACTGCTTGATACTCATAAAACATTAAAATAACTTACCACGTCACTTTTTTAAATCAGCAAACTCTCAAATCCACAGGTCAGCCTTTTCAATTATAAACTAAAAATAGCACAGTTCTTGTTTTGCCTTCTCTTCAGTGAGGGAAATAATGCTGAATTTAGGGCTTTGTTCATTTCCTATAATCTTTTTTTTTTCAATAGGTACTCTTACAACCCTTTCCAATTCTGCAAACCTAATCTGTAAAAGAAAAGTCTAATGTGAGCTCTGCAATGATACTTGATTGGCTACTGTCACTCCTGATTCCTGAACAAACCTCTGTCTTCTCTCCTCTGCTCAGTCTGCTGCCCTGCCACCTCTTCCAAATATACTGTCCTTTTCAGCTGTTTGCTTTCTCTTTCTCTCTGCTTTCTTTCTTCCTTTCTCTTTCTCAGTATCCTCTCCCAATCTCNTTTAAATCAGCAAACTCTCAAATCCACAGGTCAGTCTTTTCAATTATAAACTAAAAATAGCACAGTTCTTGTTTTGCCTTCTCTTCAGTGAGGGAAATAATGCTGAATTTAGGGCTTTGTTCATTTCCTATAATCTTTTTTTTTTCAATAGGTACTCTTACAACCCTTTCCAATTCTGCAAACCTAATCTGTAAAAGAAAAGTCTAATGTGAGCTCTGCAATGATACTTGATTGGCTACTGTCACTCCTGATTCCTGAACCAACCACTGTCCTCTCCTCTGCTCAGTATGCTGCCCTGCCACCTCTTCCAAATATACTGTCCTTTTCAGCTGTTTGCTTTCTCTTTCTCTCTGCTTTCTTTCTTCCTTTCTCTTTCTCAGTATCCTCTCCCAATCTCAATTAGTCTTTTGTTTTCCTGAACCATCTATAGCAATCTGTAAGAAAAAAAATTTTTAACGATTTTATTTAATTATTTGACAGAGAGAGAGGCAGAGACAGAGGGAACACAAACAGGGCCAGTGGGAAAGGAAGAAGCAGGCTTCCTGCTGAGCAGGGAGCCCAATATGGGGCTTGAAACCAGGACCCTGGGATCATGACCTGAGCTGAAGCAGACGC
>NW_023181994.1:0-1070 GCF_002007445.2 Ailuropoda melanoleuca | reverse complement strand
GGAAAATGTAAAAAGGCATCCATTATGAGTGATATGAAAACCACATTTGGTTTGGACAGAAAAGACACTAAACTGCCAAGGGTACTCACCAAAACTTTCACCTAAAGGAAATGGGCACGTTAAACTTCCCTGCCTTTTGATATCCTACCCATGATGCTTGATCAAAAACTATCAAAAATGCTCAATTCAAAGACTTTTTTAATCTTGGGATTAAAAAAATTGCCTAAGTGGACATTCAATGTCTGCCATTTTTCTGTCTTTTAAAAAATCCAAATTGGATTTTTTAGAAGTCTCTCAGTGTTAAGGTGCTGTCTCAACAGTTTAAGCCTCTTTATCATGAAAATTGGGTTCATTCCTTGTTTTGCATGTTCCTTAGAGCAAATACATGTATATCAAAACCTCCTTTTCTATCCTTTCTAGCAATCAAAAGGTGTCAAGTCCATATTATGAGCAAAAAATGTCATATGAATAGAGAAAAAGAACTTCCTGCCTGGGATTCTTTGGATTGGTACTGATGAAGAAAAATAAAAACCAAGAATATACCCCTCAGTTCATGCTGAAGGTGCCTTGGAAAAGATGATTTAGTTGAATAACTGAAACACAACCCAAAGCAGTATTTCTCTTTTGAGATTAATNTTTCTAGCAATCAAAAGGTGTCAAGTCCATATTATGAGCAAAAAATGTCATATGAATAGAGAAAAAGAACTTCCTGCCTGGGATTCTTTGGATTGGTACTGATGAAGAAAAATAAAAACCAAGAATATACCCCTCAGTTCATGCTGAAGGTGCCTTGGAAAAGATGATTTAGTCGAATAACTGAAACACAACCCAAAGCAGTATTTCTCTTTTGAAATAAATAGATTTTCCAAATTACACATCCTCTTCGTATTCATCTAATCAGATTCTGCAAAATCCCAAAGCATCATGATTTATAGGTGAGATTTCAGCATTATCTGAATCCGTTGCCCAGCCCCTCCAGATGCCAATTACAGTAGAAGATTTCAATTTTAAGACCCACCTAAGATAGTTTGGACTCTGTTTTTCACCTGTGTTGTTAGCATAACCAGGTT
>NW_023181993.1:0-4478 GCF_002007445.2 Ailuropoda melanoleuca | reverse complement strand
CTGATGTGGGGCTCGATCCCAGAACACTGGGATCACGCCCTGAGCTGAAGGCAGATGCTTAACGACTGCACCACCCAGGCGCCCCTGTTTTAAACATTTTTAATGCCAACAGATTCTTTGGGCTTATTCTTATTTCTTAGACTTGCAATACACTCTATGATTAATAGCCAGCATCTATTGAGGGCTTTACTAGGTGGCAGATACCCTTCCAACTGCTTTGCATGCATAAACTAATTTACTCCTAATAATCACACTATAATTTATCTGTAATTGTTACCCACATTCTATGATTCAATCAATAACTTTAAAGCTTAGGAATGTGTAGAAGGTCGTAGCTAGTAAATGCAGGAGCTGGTGTATGATTCCAGGCAATCTGCCTTCAGAGTTTGCCTTTTTAGCCATGACCCTGTACTGCTCAACCACTGTGCTATATTGTGCCTCAGTTGTACTAAATTGAGTTTGTCTCACTTAGAAAAGCTATTGATTGCATCTTCCCTTAGGTCCTTTATTGTAAAAATTAATTGATCAACAAACATTGAATGAGCAACATCTATGTGCCAGGCTCCCTGTTTTGGGCATCTAGATACACAGGCAGAGAAGTCATGTGGTTGATATTCTCAAGCAGATTGAATTCTAATGGTGTAATAGAAATTACAGATCANTTTGTCTCACTTAGAAAAGCTATTGATTGCATCTTCCCTTAGGTCCTTTATTGTAAAAATTAATTGATCAACAAACATTGAATGAGCAACATCTATGTGCCAGGCTCCCTGTTTTGGGCATCTAGATACACAGGCAGAGAAGTCATGTGGTTGATATTCTCAAACAGATTGAATTCTAATGGTGTAATAGAAATTACAGATCATATGAAGCAGAACCTNGGCGTTCTGGGATCGAGCCCCGCATCAGGCTCCTCTGCTAGGAGCCTGCTTCTTCCTCTCCCACTCCCCCTGCTTGTGTTCCCTCTCTCGCTGGCTGTCTCTGTCTCTGTCAAATAAATAAATAAAATCTTTAAAAAAAAAAAAAAGAAATAAATTACAGATCATATGAAGCAGAACCTGCAGGAGATCCAGAGATCAAGCCCAATTTACTTATTTAGCAAAACAAACAAACAAAAAAGAGACCCCAGATAAAATTCATCATAAGTACACACACACACACACACACACACACACACACACACCCCTTACCTAAAGTTATAAACATATCAGTAGAAAAGTGTGGACTAGAATCCAGTACCTGTATTCCATCCTACTGGTTTTGTACATTATACACTAAAAAGCATGTAAACATTTCCTATATTAAAGAAGAGCTTCTGAGCATGGTTTCAGTTCTACCAATAAATGCTTGAAAAACTATTAGAAGTAAATTTGCCAAAATATTATCAGTGTTTATTTTTCTATGATATTGTGGGTAATGTTTTTTAAAAAGTCTTTTTTACTTAAAAAAGGACCTACATTAAAGATATACAAATAGGAAAAAAATGTTTAAACTGAAAAAAAGAATCCTCTCAAAAAAGAATTTTTTTTAATGTTTCAAACCAGTACTTGCACTGTTCCAAAATTCCTTGGAGTTTGATTTCATGCTCTTTTCAAGTTCCTCTAAAGCTGAAACCCTTCTGTTATCTTTTGGCCACTCCAGACCATCTGAGAACACAAAGGGATTTCTTAGACTGTACCTACATGACTTAGCTAATGACTCAACTCAACTATAGGAAAATGAGAGCAATTCCATATTTAGGAGCTAATCTCTGCAGGGTTTCCCCTGAATAATGGCTGTAAACTATGCCCCATGCTATGGAGGGCTTGCTTTCTCCTAAGAAGAGATGATTTATCAAACTGTGCTATCTCCTTACTAAATTGACTAGGCAAAAGAACTCAACAAAAATGACAACAGCTTTGATGCTGGAAAGGCCACACATTTTTCCTATAATGATTCCAGTAATTAAGGGAAAAAAAATAAGATCAACCTGGAACTCTCAAATTGTCCCATTTTACTAAATGGACTACAGACTGTTATTCCAACTTTAACGCAGCAGTATGTACACAATTATTTTTTATTTTTGTATAGAATTATGGTAGTATATAAAACCAAGAGTGGATTTAATTCAAAACAATAAGAGCTTTTATAAGATGATAATCATAATGTTGCTACAAATTCATAAAAAACTATGGGTGAGGGGCGCCTGGGTGTCTCAGTCATTAAGCGTCTGCCTTCAGCTCAGGTCATATTCCCAGAGTTCTGGGATCGATCCCCGCATTGAGCTGCCTGCTTGGCGGGAGGCCTGCTTCTTCCTCTCCCACTCCCCCTGCTTGTGTTCCCTCTCTCGCTGCCTCTCTATCTGTAAAATAAATAAATAAAATCTTTAAAAAAAAAAAAGAAAATTATGGGTGAGCTGTCATATTATTTGGAGGAGAATTGGCATTGGGTCCATTAGATCATCTATCTCTCAGCCTTTGCTTAAGGCTGAGAACAAGTTCCAGGGGCAAAGGGGCACTTGGCCTGGAATTCAATCTTCATTCAAACTCATAGATTTCTTTAGGAATAGTTTTAACAATCTGCCTTTAACTAAAATCTAGTATAAATTGTAACATTTACAGAGGCTAACAACTACTCATTCATTACATTGGCTAACAAGATCTGGTAGATTGACTCTGTATATAAGAGAAAGGAAACCCAAGATAAATCTTATACAAAATTGTTGCCCAATCCTTGTTTTCAGAGAGTCAAAACCAACTAATCAACTAGAACTCTAGCAAAGTAAACATTCTAAATCTGTGTTTACTTATTCAAAAAATGGGACAAACCTACCAAAATAGCTAATACGGAATAACCTGCAATGATAACCTATAACACAAGCAGCCTAGTGGTTTTCCTGGGCTACGTACCTCATAGTGTGTTTGTGAGGATTAACAAAGTTAATGCATGTAAAGCGCTTACTTCCTGTTCTGTTACACATTTTCACAAAATAAAGCAATATGCCAAAGGAAAATCTGATTCAGAATGATGACGATGATGAGCACTGTCATGATAATTGTCAATCACAAGTATACACTGGCCTACCTTGAGGAACTACAAGACCAAAAATTCAATTATATTTGTTATGCCACTTGGTACATTATGTACCTTGACTAATTTAGAAAGGCATTTTTAATAACAACGCTTGGAACACAAAGAGTATTCTCATAAACTTTAATTTGTCTTAAGCAACCCATTCACTGACAAAATCAGTTGCTCAAGGTTTAATACGCTCTGGTAAAACTCATTCTCCACAATTACTAAAAACGATCATTTCAAAATTCGAATGGAATCTTCTCACCCAGTGATGAAACAGTTCACAGCTTCCCATTGGTCTTAGGTTGGTGACATAAGACATCACTGGGTTTGACAAAGCCATGCTTGGTCTGGAAGCTAAGATCTTCTTGAGGTTTACCTACTGTCCCTTCTCCCTCCCATCCATACTGGGCCCCTTTCAGCTCTTGGGGCATACATTGCTCCCTCCTTCTTCAAGGCCCTGACACATATTCTTCCCCACCCCTACTCATTTTGTTTCATCCACTTAATGCCATCCTCAAAGAGGTCTCCAAAGTAGAAGGTATATACCCTGTGGGGAATGCAAGACAGTCCCCTGGGGCCTGGAAAGGGGGAGAGGGGGAAGCTTCCATTTCTATTTATTTTTACCTAAACTTAAAGGTAAATTATGCTTTCAAATATCGAAATATCCATAGGCAGGAACATACATAGATAATTTATACATAATAAATGCATATTTGGGGGATATGATACAAAACAATTATTTGCAGGCCACTACCTCAACTCTTACCTCTTCATGTGACCTCATCACAAATATCCCAGTGGCTCAACTGTTTACCTCATTACGAATGCCTTCCTTTATCGGTCAGACTAAGACAAAAACTCCCTGTAGACTAATAGCATGACACACTTCTGTGAAGCATAGTGGTAGTTCTCATTTTATATTTATCTCTGAGACTGTTTAATTAATGTCTGTTTTCATTCACTAGACTCTAATGAGGGCAGGAACCAAGGTCCATTTCTGATCACCTTTTTTTTCTTTCATAATGCCTAGCATGTTGTCTGACTTATAGTAAGTGCCTGATAAATATTTAATGAACACAGAGGGGTAAGTGTGAGTGTGTGTGTATGGAGCATATAAATGTATACATATTTGAAATATACAGTATATGTTTGAAATATCTACCTATACACATATATTCAAAATGTCTATGTATGTGTGTATACATACATGAGTTAGTCAAAATAAAACCTCTTCTAAGGGTGAGCTTACTTTTTTTTCCTTCTCTCTTTGTAACCAATAAACCCTTTCTTCATTTCTCTAGTTCCTTTTTCCACTGATTTCAGTGGATTATTTTTGTGTCATATGTTTATTTGCTATAGACTTGTCAGGACAAAGCTCAAATATCAGCTGGGTCCATGATGCCCACAGTAATTGCAAAACT
>NW_023181992.1:0-851 GCF_002007445.2 Ailuropoda melanoleuca | reverse complement strand
TTTTGGGGAAGTGTGGAGTTTGAGGTTGGAAAATGAAAAGGAATTTGAGAAGATCATTGTGGAGGGATTGTTCTGTCCCTGCCAGCTCAGGAACTCCTGGGCTGAACCTCTCTATATATTCCTGATTGCATTTGGAGATCAACTGTGGGAGCAAGGTAACAGAAGAGATTCAACCCATGTCACACCAGTAAGAGTGAGTGACGTGGTCATTGAGTAGCCTATTTGGAGACACAACCCTGGTAATAAAGAGCTGAAATTTTCTCCCGGGGCAAAAGACCTGACATCTGCTTTGAGAGATGTTCTGAGGCTGGCCTATCAGAAAGTGGGGCACAAAGCAGGGTGAGAGACAGGATGAATACAACTTCATACTTCCATGATCCTACTAGAAACAAATGCACCTAAAGAAGCTGGAATTTTCTGATCCTTCTGGTCTACCTGGATCTTATGAGAAGAGGGTCTTCTGTAAGACGCGTTAGAGAGCCTGAGTGCTCAGGACCAAAGGTGGTATAGGTGCCTTGGGCGAGGGTGATCACCATATCTTGTTGGGGGTAGTGATCAAGCCTTGGCAAGAAATCTTTCCAAACTCCGAAAAGTTTAAGCAAAAGGCGTAATAATCAATGGTTTCCTGTGTTTGTTGGAGTAAAACACTTGATAAATGCCCTTTCAAATCATAGTGATTGTTCATTCTGTCAATATTTGTTCAGCACTTACTGGTGCCAGGAATGATCTAGGCATTAGGGATAAAATAGTGTTGAGACGGATGTCCGTGCCCTCACTGACCTAATGCATTGTTCCATGGATGGCAGTAAACTGAAGATGTGACCACCACAGACAATGGTATGCACTTTTCT
>NW_023181991.1:0-858 GCF_002007445.2 Ailuropoda melanoleuca | reverse complement strand
GAGGACAGGTGAGGCACAGGTGGAGAGCTGGCCGAGCCCCTTCTTCAGGGCCACCAGCCTCACCAAACACAGCCTCATCGTCTGTCCCTGTCACTCCAATTCAGACTGTCAGAGTTGCCAGGCCGAGATGTTTGGTGGTGCTTCTTTCCTTGAGTGCGTGAGAAGTTTCAAACCTGAGGTGATGGACATGAGGGGTCCTCAGAACATCTGTTACTCTTTTCTTTCCTGCTCTGCTTTCGATCAGTGAAGTGACTGGGACCTGCTAGTGGAAGGAGCTATCCGTGCGTTTTTATTTCCTGGTTTAATTAAACAATGGGAAAAGAGTCTTCTGAAATAGTAAAGGAATCCTTTCTGGGTGTTCATGTTTTTCTCTTCTGCGAGCCACATTCCGATATTAGAAATTATTTGTTAAAGTAACACAGCCTCAGAGCTGTCACAGGGTTTGGTGGCCTTTGTGAGAGGGAGAAAGGGAGAAGGGATGTAGGTTCTTGAGGAGCTCAGGGAGTGGCACATTGGGCTCCCAGAGGAAATGGAGCCTCCTGTCAGCCTTCCCGGGGCGGGGGCGGCGGGGGGTGCTGCTTACCTGGAGGCCATCCTGGGCCATGGAAGCTAGACCTTGTGAGTCACTTGTGACTTGAGCNGGGAATTGATGAAGAAAATAGAATGAATGCTGGGGGTTGCCTGTATCCTTTGGACTCAGACAACTCCATGTAGCAAAGGAACCCTTCACCCCTGAGGCATGTTGGGATCCCCGAGGGTGTGGGGTTTGCTTCATGGGCTGAGGTTTTGTCTTCATCTGGACCAGAGCCATGTTGTCTGGCTATGGAGACCAGACCCTTAGGTGACCATGTCATCATC
>NW_023181990.1:0-3077 GCF_002007445.2 Ailuropoda melanoleuca | reverse complement strand
TATATATAGAACACTACACCCCAGAACCAAAGAATACTCATTCTAATGCCCATGGAACATTCTCAAGAATAAAGTAAGGAGGGCATGTATTGCATTGTGCACTGGGTGTTATACACGACTAATGAATCATCGAACTTTAAATTGGAAACTGGGGATGTACTGTATGGTGACTAACATAATATAATAAAAAAAACTTTAAAATAAAAAAAAATATGTGCCCTCCTTAATACCCATCACCGGCCTATCCCAACCCCCTACCCCTTCCCCTCTGAAGCCCTCAGTTTGTTTCGCAGAGTCCACAGTCTCTCATGGTTCATCCCCCCTTCTGTTTACCCTCCCTTCATTCTTCCCTTCTTCTCCTACCGATCTTCCTATTTCTTATGTTCCATAAATGAGTGAAACCATATGATAATTGTCTTTCTCTGCTGTGATTTTTAAATCTGCCAAGGTGATTCAGATGTGCATCTATGTTTAGGATCCTTTAGATTGGATCATTTCTAGAGTTTCTTTCAGCTCTCAAATTTCATCTTTTAAGACATTCATCATGTATTCAACAAACCTACTGGTTTTTACTAGCAGCTGGCAGTTCTGCTAGTTCTCATCTCTTCTTAAAATATAGAAGACCATGAGAGCCTCATAATCCTCAGATATGCTCAGGTTTATGAAATTCCAGAGCCAATTAAAGCCCCCAGAAATGGAAAGTCTGAGAAATTCCCAGAAGTATGGGAGAAGATCAAAAGCGTTCCAATCTTACAAGGTTAACATTTCTATCTTATATCTCCAATGCTTTGCCCCTATGTTCTTCTGTAACAGCAGAACTTGAATGATTACAATCACAATGGTCTCTATTCCATGGAATGAAGGATGGTTTGGAGACTATCAAACTATTCTTATGGAAAAACAAGACTGCTGAACCAAAGACTGGAAATAAGGGGCAGCTGTTACTTTAAGGATGACAGAATAACCACTCAACGGTTTCTACCTGTAAGAAAAAGAGTAATTTGTCTAATAATATACAAAGCAACATGTTATATTAATGCACCAAATACTATATTAATATACAAAAAATATACTAATTATATAGTGATCTTTTGATACTGAGCCCACATGACCTGCAAGAAATCATCTACTTGAAGAGGTCCAGTGGTGGTCGGCGTTCCAAGATGGTGGAGGAGCAGGGGAACTAAAGTTCATCTGATCCCAGGAATTCAGTGAGAGAGCTACGAAACCATTCTGAATACCTATGAACGTAACTGGAGAATGAAGAAAAGAGTAGCAGAAACTCTACGAACAGAAAAGCGACCACTTTCTGCAAGGAGGAGAAAGATGGCGGAGGAGTAGGTGACCCTTTCTCAGCTGGCCCTGAGTCAAGCTGGATATCTACCAGACCATCCTGAAAACCCACGGAATCAGCCTGAGATGCAGGAAAATACACCTGGATCTCTACAAACGAACATCTCCAGCGCTGAGTATTGAGGTACGAAACAAGGCGCTGTGAATCTGCACACAGTTACAGGAAGATAAACGGAAGGGGGAGGGAGTCTCCATGCTTGGGCGCCAGGAAGCAGTAGCCACTTGTGCTGTGGAGCGGGCTGACTCACCGACCGGCACCCGTGCGAGAGCAGACTGAGCCCAGGAACGCGTGCGACCAGACTGAACACCGGACCTCCAGAGCATTCACTGGAACCGGATTAAATCCAGGAGCTCAGGAGCACAAGCGTGTCCAAACTGAAAACCGGCGCTCCAGAGCGCACGCGAACCATTCTGAAACAGACAGCTTGGGAGCTCGGGAGCTTGGGAGCGCGCATGGGAAGCGGGGGCGGCTGGCGGTGTTAGAAGCATAAAGGACAGAGACCGTCAGCCCTGGAAGTGAGGGCTGGGACACAGGCTGTGGGATGCACATCCCGGGTTGCTACAGGGTTTTTTGCAGCACCGATAGAAACAGAGTTAAAGTGGCCAATAGAGCTCAGTGGAGAGCGGACTGCGATCCCTCTGTCCTGAGACAGAGGCTAAGATACGGCCACTGATGCTCTGACTCTCAGAAGAGGCACAGAAAACCACCAGGGAAAGCCGCCAGAGAACAAAAGCCCGAAAATACTGGCTCACAGTGTGCCCAGCCCCATACCCCCTTGCAGGGGACGGGCCAACTCTACCCAAACAGGGTTTCCTGAATATCAGCACGGCAGGCCCCTCGCCCAGAAGGCAGGCTGAAAAATCAGGAAGCTGACATCCCTAAGGTCCCTATAAAACAAGTGACACTGCCTGTGTCCTGGTCAATAACTTGGGCTCTGGGCATCCCCACAACCTCTCCTCATCAGAATGACGAGAAGGAGAAATCCCCCCCAGCAAAGAAAAAGTAATGAGTCTGTGGCTTCTACCACAGAACTGATGGATATGGATATAACTAAATTGCCAGAAATGGAATTCAGAGTAACAATGGTCAAGATGATGTGTAGGCTTGAAAAAACTATTAATGAAAATATTAACGAGAATATAGACTCTCTAAGGGCAGAAATAAGAGTGAGTCTGGCAGAAATTAAAACTGCTATGAATCAAATGCAGTCTAAACTAGAAGCTCTGACAGCCAGGGTAAATGAGGCAGAAGAACTAATTAGTGAATTGGAGGATGGGATGGCAGAAGAGAAAGTTAAAACAGAAACTTGCCTCAAAAAGATACAATCTCAAGAATGTAGATTACAAGAGATTACTGACTCAATGAAACGTTCCAATGTCAGAATCATCAGCATCCCCGAGGGGGTGGAGAAAGAGAGAGGTCTAGAAGAGATATTTGAACAAATTGTAGCTGAGAACTTCCCTAATCTGGCAAAAGCAACAAGCATTTATGTCCAGGAAGCAGAGAGGACCCCTCCCAAGGTCAATGAGAACAGACACACACCACATCACAACATAGTGAAATTCGCAAATATTAGATTCAAGGATACAGTATTGAAAGCAGCCAGGGGAAAGAAAATCTTTACGTACAGAGGGAAAAATATCAGAATAACATCATACCTGTGTACAGAGACCTGGCAGGCTAGGAAGGGTTGGCCGGGTATTTTCAAAGCATTGAGAAGAAC
>NW_023181989.1:0-1380 GCF_002007445.2 Ailuropoda melanoleuca | reverse complement strand
CTAACATAGAAATTAAAGATAAATTCCAAATAGGGACAATATATATAAGATAAATTTTAAGAGATTGTTGCGGTTTATCCAAGAGAAAATTAGGTAAAGCTATAATCATTCAATNTCATTCAATTCACATAATCAGAAATCAAATGCCAAAAAAATGAAAAATATTCAAAGTAATCAGAAATGAAATACAATTTTTAACAAAAGATATTATATTTCTCAAAAATTTAAAATATTAATTATTTATTTTGGGTAAAAGTGAAAGAATATAAACATTTGAATATTGTAGGTCCAAATGATAGGGGGATTTCACAGTATGTATCAGAAACTCTGAACTAGCAATTCCATGTCTACAATTTTAGATTAAGATTATGTGTAAATTTCATCTACTAGAATTCTCCTCTCAATTCTATTTATAATAGAGCAATTGAAACAAATAATAAAGGATAGTCTAAACGTATAAAAATAGATCAGTGAAATAAATTGTATTACATCTACACTATGGAATGTTATGAATTCTTTGTATTAGTTTCAGAGGTAGAATTTAGTGATTCATCAGTTGCATATAACACCCAGTGCTCATTACATCAAGTGCCCTACTTAATGCCCATCACCCAATTATCCCTTCCCCCCACCAACCTCCCCTCCAGCAACCCTCAGTTTGTTTCCTACAGTTCAGCATCTNAGTTCTCCTCCCTCTCAATGTTCATCTTATTTTGTTTTTCCTTCCCTTCCCTTCTGTTCATTTGTTGTTTCTTAAATTAAACCTATGAGTGAAATCATATGGTATGAAGCAACTTTAAAGTATGTTGTAAGAATATCAAATGACATGGGAAAATATTCAATATGTTTTGCAAAGTTGATAAATTAGGCTATGAAATAGTATGTTCAATGTAAGAGTTATTTCAAAATGACAATTTATATATATGCATACATGCATGCATAAATATACATATAGAAACCTTCAGTTCTATTCTTTTGTTAATATCTTAGTAATATAATTACAAGTGCTTTAAATTTCTTCTTTGTATTTTATATTTTTATACTATCTACAGTGAAATATATTGGTTTTTATTTGAAGAACAAATACTTAGACATAATAAGGAATAGCATACGTATAACACAAAAAAAACCCATGAATAAAAGGTAAAAATAAATGGCAAACAGAAAAATATTTGCAGTAATGGCCACAAATAAAAAGTATTTGTCTACTTGATAAGTAATGAGTCATATAAATAATTTTTTAAAAGACATGACCTCCCCAAAAAAGAAATAGAAGATGCAAAATTTTATTTCACCAAAAAGTGCCAACGGCCAGTAAGCATATAAAAATTGTTCTATTTTGCTAGTAATAAAATTAAAAATTAACATAGAATTCAATTT
>NW_023181988.1:0-3371 GCF_002007445.2 Ailuropoda melanoleuca | reverse complement strand
CCCCCCCCCGCTTGTGCTCTCTCTCTCTGTGGCAAGTAAATAAACAAAAACTTAAAAAAAAAATCAAAAAGAAAATTGAAGTCACATCTATGACCCTTAAACAATTCCCAGCATTAAATTCCAAAAGGAACGTACTGTATCTTTGGACCTTGAGGAATCATGGTATAGCACGACATCTAAAAGCTCTCGGAAAGGTTTTCTGAGACGTACATATGTAAGTCACAGGTGTAACATGCTTGCCGGAGCAAAACTAAAAAGAGCCAGCTACCTCTGCATTTGAGGATCAGATTTACTAGAAAGAGAGGTGTCCCTCCGCCAACCACTTTGTAAACTGATTTTTGTCGCCCCTGTGTCATCCTAAAACGCTCCTGTGCACTACCGAAACCAAGGGACCAAGAACCTGACCTGACCTAAGCACACCACCGAGCTTACAGTCGATGTGAGGGAAATTCCTGGTGACTTGGTTCATTTCGCCCAAGCATTTGTATGAATGACTTGAATAACGTGGGACTCATTGAGGAGACGAGACGGAGAGGTCAGCATTCCAGAGAAGATGGGGTGGAGAACGCAGACAGGTGCAAGATCCAAGCACCTACAGGTTTCCCTCTGGGCAGGGGCTGAGGGACCCATGCTTCCCCTCCTTGTACTGAATTAGGTAAACCATAGGTAAATAGGTAAAATTAGGTAAATTAGGTAAAATTAGGTAATTTTAGGTATTAGGTAATTAGGATTTTTTACCTAATTAGATTTTACCTAATTAGAATTAGGTAAAAATAACAAATCAATCAAAGGGCATAGAAGGGGGGTGTGTGTGGTCAAAAGCAAAAGCCCGCTGTAACCATTATTCAGTTTCTTGTGAATCTCAGACATTTGCGATGCATTGGCCAGAAGAGGTTCGTGGATATGTTACGCACATTTTTACGTAAAGTTGGTATTACTATTTAGTTTTCTCTTTGCTAACAGTATACCTCGGGCATCTTTCCACAATAGTATAAACAGACTCTCCTTCTATATTTAAGACCTGCATAGTATCCAAACGTGCGGGTGCCTCGTGAGAAGTAACTGGCTCTCGGTCAGTGGGCATGCAGGCTGTTCCCAGTTTTTATTATTATGAAAAAAAATCCATGCACACATATGCACATGTATCCGGAGGTTAAAGTTTTCAAGTTGGATCAGACAGCATTGATATTTAAAATCCTGGTCCAGATGGCTGAATTACCCTCCAAATAGATTGAATTCACGTTTCCAGCAACACTATGTGACCAGGAAGTCCCCCACTCACTCCAACGAATGCTGAAAACAACCAGTCAGCCAAGTTTTTCTTCGTTCTTACCTTAAAAAATTTTTTGTTTAGTGCTTAAGTCTTAAATTATCTGATGCTTAGTTTTGTTGGGGGGGTCAACATGATATCCCCCCTTTTTCTTCTCAAATGGCAAGCAGTTTCCCCTAAGGCCAATGATTAAATAACCCTTTTCTGTCATCTGGAAATGCACAAATTCAAAGCCAAGAAACGGTTATCAGGTGCCATCTAAAGGTACGAAATCATACTAGTCACCTACCGCGTAAGATCGCCCATGCCTTGAGCTTTGGAAGACCATGCTGATGGGGGGCGGGGGTTACAAACACAGATGGCACCGTACGGGCAGTGTATGGCCTGGAGAGTCACATCACATCACAGCACCATCTCTGGGTGGCTTTCTTAGGGGCTAATTGCAAACTCACCAGGAAGAGTTTGTGGGAGGCTTTAGGAAGGACCTACATAGCCATCGACAAAGGAGCTGATGAGTTCGGGGAACACCAGCTTAGCACCACAAAAGTCCAGGTGGTTGTTGGAGTTCCTGTCCTTCACCTGGAAGGGGGGGACAGGCTCCAAATACAGGTATTCCCATGGCCTGGAAGGCAAGAGGCACCGGACCATGAGCAAAAAGGTACCAGGACAGAGGGAGTGTCTCCATGAGAGCACGAGGCCCGGAGCCATGTGCTCGGGTGNCTTAGCACCACAAAAGTCCAGGTGGTTGTTGGAGTTCCTGTCCTTCACCTGGAAGGGGGGGACAGGCTCCAAGTACAGGTATTCCCATGGCCTGGAAGGCAAGAGGCACCGGACCATGAGCAAAGAGGTACCAGGACAGAGGGAGCATTTCCATGAGAGCACGGAGGCCCGGAGCCATGTGCTCGGGTATGGAGCCCTGGGGTGGAGGGCAAGGAGGGTGGGTTTAGGGGCGAGCATATGCTGAACTCGGGATCAGTGCTGTGTGTGTGGCGGGAACACAGAGAATACTCTGCACTGGTCCCGAGGAGAGCTCTGTCTGCTGCGTGTGCTCCCTCGCCCACCTACACTTACGGAAACTCACTGCGTACCCGTGGCATTCACTGGGTGGGCACACGCCTCAGGATAGAAAGCGAGACATTATTTGTTTCTTGTACACAGTACCTGGCCCAGGGCCTGACATACACGGGGGCTCCACAGACATTTACTGAGTCAGTAATTAATTTGGGTGACTGTGAATATCCAGGAGATTAAGAGTCTGCATAAAAATCAGTCAAATATTCCAAGGCATGGCGGGCAGGTGTCGATATGGAGCACCGGGTGAGCGTGCCTGAGCTCGGCGGGCCTGCCACGGGGGTTTGCATGGATGATTACAGACTTCTTTGTCATCCTAGGCTCAACTCGCCGATGAATGCAAATCGATCATGTCGGGCTTACCCTGGCTCCACGGTTTTCTGAGCTGGAGATGAAGACATTGCAGTTCCCAGGGTTCCTCCTTTTCCTTGCTGGTGCTGGCTGCTGCCTTCATGGGGGAGGCATGCGGAGTGCCAGGTGCCCCCAGCGGGCTGTGATCCCCCAGGGGAGTTCCCTGCTCTGTGCCTCTCAGAGAACAAAGACGTGAATAACAAAGGTTAGGTAACCAGAGGACCAGTGTGAGGGTCAAGCACAGACGGGTCTCAGGGAATGCGCTCACTGACTTAGTCCAACAGAGCGTATCCATTGGGTAAAATTTGGAAAATACTGAAATGCAAGTGAAGAAAGCAAACCACCAGCCATGCCGCCACCCAGCCACCCAAAAGTGCCACTGGTAAGGTTACACATGACAGGGAGACCGGACTTGAGCGTTCCCAGAGCAGATGATCTTGGAGCCACGTCAGCAAAACTAAACCCGGTGTTTCAGGAACATGAACGAAACCTGACTTAGCGTATTTCTTGTAAATGCCTCTGATGATCGCAAAAGAAATTCCAGTCATCTTCCTGAAAATGGCGTAAGACAATCACTTTTAGCCAATCCCCCTGCCGCCTGGAGATGGCCAGCATCATGACCAGCCACCGTCAAGGGTGAATCTGCTCATCGTCCCCTCCTAGGCCCCCCATGCCCCCC
>NW_023181987.1:390-691 GCF_002007445.2 Ailuropoda melanoleuca | reverse complement strand
GATGCCCACTCTCACCATTATTATTCAACATAGTACTAGAAGTCCTTGCAACAACAATCAGACAACAAAAAGGAATAAAAGGTATTCAAATCAGCAAAGAAGAAGTCAAATTGTCTCTCTTCGCAGATGACATGATACTCAATACGGAAAACCCAAAAGACTCCACCCCCAAATTACTAGAACTTATAGAACAATTCAGTAATGTGTCAGGATACAAAAGCAATGCCCAGAAATCAGTTGCATTTCTATACACGAATAATGAGACTGAAGAAAGAGAAATTAAGGAATCCATTCCATTTAC
>NW_023181987.1:0-291 GCF_002007445.2 Ailuropoda melanoleuca | reverse complement strand
GAGAGGTAAAGGATCTATATTCTAGAAACTACAGATCACTCTTGAAAGACATTGAAGAAGACACAAAAAGATGGAAAAACATTCTATGCTCATGGGTCGGAAGAATANTACACTTTCAATGCCATCCCGATCAAAATACCAATGACATTTTTCAAAGAATTGGAACAAACAGCCCTTAAATTTGTGTGGAACCGGAAAAGACCCCAAATTGCCAAGGGAATGTTGAAAAGGAAAAACAAAGCTGGGGGCATCACGTTGCTGGATTTCAAGCTATACTACAAAGCTGTGATC
>NW_023181986.1:3336-4487 GCF_002007445.2 Ailuropoda melanoleuca | reverse complement strand
TGTGGCCTCTGGCAACCACGAATCTACTTTCTGTCCCTATAGACTTTCCTATTCTGGACATTCCATATAAACGGAATCACAGAACATGTATCCTTTTGTGTCTGTCTCCTTGAATTAGCATAATGCTTTGAAGGTTCATCCCTGTTGGAGCATGAATCAGTACTTCGTTCCTTTTCGTGGCTGAATACAGTCCCATTGTACGGACAGACCACAGTTCGTGTATCCGTTCTTCTTGCGGTGGACGTTTGGGTGATTTCCACCTGTCGGTGATTGTGAATCGTACTTCAGTAGACATAGGGTACAAGTATTTGTTTGGACCCCTGTCTTCACTTCTTTTGGGTATCTCCCCAGGACCAGGATTGGTGGGGTAGGTGGTTGATTCTTTAACTTGTTGCAGTAGACTTCTAGATAAAGAAATGACTAAGGAATACACGTGTATTAAAAACTGAACAGAACTGAGCGCAGAAGAGGCAAAACGATGTTCTCCTCATTCCTTCCTCCCCGCACTCCCTTATTCACAGTTTGGTTTCTGTCTTTTCTCTGCTGTGTATCTACACGTGTGTGCATGTACACACACAGTTGTTTAGAAATGGTATTGTTTTGTAAATACACTGTTCGGCAGTCTGCTTTTCCCCTGCCCACTCCACGGTGTTTTGTGTGTTGTCAGATGGGACGTTAGGAGCCACCCCCCTTCTGTGGATCCAGGCGCCCTGTGGCATTCCGCTGTCTGGATTATGTCAGAGAACTCATTTAGCCCGTGCCCTGCAGGTGGGCATTTAGGTTTGTTTCTGTATCGTTTGCTTCCCCTCTTTGCAGTGCTCCCCGAGCACCCTTGTTGACCCAGACTTGGGTATCTGGGCCAAGAAAGAGTCTTGGGAGGAAATTGGCCAGATTAAAAGGAAATGAGTATTTTAAGATCATGACATGTATACTAAACCATCCAAAAGTCGTACCCATTTATGTCCTTGCCAACAGTGTCCAAGAGTGTCCATGTTCCCACATCCTCACCCACACTGGGTGTGTTCAGTCTTTGGAATGTTATGGTATCTCATGGCTGTGATTTTAAAAGCAGCCGTTTCGATCATCTCACCACTTCCTTTCTCTTTCAAGTCCCTTAACTTAGTTGGATCGTTTCTTTTTTTTTTTTTTTT
>NW_023181986.1:371-3164 GCF_002007445.2 Ailuropoda melanoleuca | reverse complement strand
TTTTTCAGCAAAAGGAAGGGCATGGTGTGGATGGAGCATCCGTCCCAAGAAGCCCCTGGAAGCCTGGTTCGTTCCGGGAGAAGTCTAGGCAGACAGAGTGGAAAGACAGTTCTAACCAAGTCCCTGGCAACTGTCGGGTTGAAAGCTCAGTGGGGGCTCGGAGCCCTTCTGACAGCACTCCAGAAGACGACGGAAGCTTCCAGACCGTGTGGGCCACACTGTTTGAGCATCACGTGGAGAGACACACGGTGGCTGACCAGTCCCGACACTGTCCCTCGGCCACGCCCCCCAGAGATGTGGCCGATGCCCGTGTGCCAGAAATCGGACCCAGGCACGAGAGAAGCTCTTGGCTGGGGAAGGATCTGCCGGAAAAGACAAACGTCACGAAACAGAACTCCAGATGGGTTGAAAATCCCCATACAGAGAGATGGGGACGGACCACCCTTTCGAATGGTGAACCCAAACAGTATCACGTGCCCTTCCCAGAAGAACAGCCTTTGGATGAAAAACTCAATAAAAACCCCTTCCTCCAATGCTCTGAAAATCCTCCCCCATCCCAGAGGGTCGAGCCCAAGTATGACATCGTGCACACAGTGGGCAAGTGTGCGCACAGTGAGGCCGTCTCTGCGGCATCGGGGGAAAAAGCCATGACCCTGCGAAGCGGGAGGTCTCGCCTCTCCCCGAGGCAGTCCCACGAGGTCACCCCTGCTGACCCGGAGTGCAGGCTGGAAGGTCAGGCGGGGTCTGTCCAAAGGGCCAGTTTGATTTGGGAAGCTTGAGGGACTCATGAAGGCAGTGAGCCAAAGCCTGACTTCCGAGAGCCAAAGGACACGTTTGGGGGCAAGTGCCTGTCACCCAGATGGATATGTGGGGTGACCGTGAACTGGCATAAAGCTACCGTGGTGGCCAATGAAGAGAAAGGCTCAGAACGGAGCCCCGAGGTCAACAGCAAGCGCTCAGCCAGGCCCTGCGGCCCCGAAGCCAGCTCTGGGAGGGCCATCCAGGCTGCCATCCGGGAGGCCGTGCACGAGGGGCCTGATGGGGCCAGGAACAAGTCAGGAGTCTGCAGCTCAGCGGGGGAAAGGGGTCCCCACCAGGGATTCCCCCTGGACCTTCCTCCCAGGGGTAAGGATGAGCCGTCCAGCTTTCGGGCACAGCCGCATCCAGAAGTGCTCGTGCAGAAGGGGCCCCTCGCTGTGGCTGCTGGTGAGGGTGAGCCATGGCCGGCCCAGTCGCCGGAGCCCGAGGCCAAGATGCGGAAGGCGGGTCCCACGGACCAGAGGATTGAAAGGTGGCGGCGGCGGACGTTGCCCCACGACGTGAAGTTTGATGAATTCCGCTTCCTGGCCCCAGAAAACTCCTGGAAGGTGGAGCAGAGACGAACAGACCATTGGAGCCCCACCACCAGTGCCTTAAGAAAACCTGAGCTATCCCACCACCGGTTGGAGACCCAGGAGGTGAGCCCAGGTGCTTCCCAGGACCCGACTCGGCCAGCGGTGAAGCAGGGGTCCTCTTTGGAACCCAGGGCGACATTTTTGGCAGTGACCTATCAGCTTCCCGATACTCAAAAAGCGAAGAGCATTGGTAAGTCAGGGCCTGAAAACTTGACGGAACATCCTAGAAAAACAGTCCTGCCTCCTTCTCCTCATCCTCTAACATCCACCTTGGTTTCTCTTAACCATGAAGAGCCACTGGAGCCCAAGGGCAGTAACAACTGGGCAGAGGGCAAAGAACGCCACAACATCAGCTGCTCAAAACCTCCGAAGCCAACGGACCGCCCATCACCTCTTGGGGACAGGATTCTGGAGCCTTCTAGTGAAAGAATCATGGATGCTGATGCTTTGTGGGTCCGTTGGGGCCCAGAAGATGGCGCCGGTTTTCAGAACAATTGGAAGGATGGTGGGAACAGGACATCCCCCAGCAATGCCCCCAAAACACCCCCAGGTTCCAAAAGCCACCCGGAAGCCAGCGATCTCCTCATCAGAAGGGACCCTGAGGTGGTCAGTGCGAGGGTCCCAGGGAAGACCAGAGATGGCTACAGGTCCAGCGTTCTTGACATTGACGCCCTGATGGCAGAGTACAAGAAGCAGGAGGGTCAGGAGCTGGTGGAGGGTATGCCCGCGGCACCTAGCGGCTCGACTCAGGAGAGGCCGGGCCAGCAAGGCAGGGTGGAACCAAGAAGGAGGAGCTGGAAGGAGAGGTCTGAAGCTGAGGGTCCCCGGAAACAAGCCAGTTCTGCCGAAGCAAACCACGGTTCCACTCCCTGCTCGGGCAAGCAGCCGGCAGAGGCCCCAGGGGCAGCTGCGAACACCAAATTCAGCCCTCCTCTGTGGGCTCTGCCACCCTCGGCTCCTACTGAGAAATATCCAGGGGCCTCTTCTGGCACCGCGGGTCCCAGGAGAAAAGTTTTGGGAATCCCTGAGGATGACAGAAAGGACTTGGTTAGTAAACATCTGAGTGCAAGGTACCAGAATTCCACAGCCGAGTCGAAGCCCACTCCCTGGGAGGATCTGGGCAGTGGGGCCTGCGTGTTGTCCAGATCCTCTCCCACTGACCAGAAGGAAGGGACCCCAACGAAATCCATCAGGAGGGGAGAGGAGGGCAGTGTGGTCCAGTGGGGTGATCGCCCGTACGACTGTGGCAGGTCACCGCTGAATGTCAAGAGGGCCTATTCGGAAAAAGGCCCCCCTGCCAAAATCCGAGAGGGCCTGTCTGTCATGCAGGAAGCCAGAGAGAGGAGGCAAGAGCAACCCAAAGGGAGGTCCAGCCTCCCCGGAGACAGTTCTGAGGCCA
>NW_023181986.1:0-194 GCF_002007445.2 Ailuropoda melanoleuca | reverse complement strand
CTTCCTCTCCCACTCCCCCTGCTTGTGTTCCCTCTCTCGCTGGCTGTCTCTATCTCTGTCAAATAAATAAATAAAATCTTTAAAAAAAAAAAAAGGTGAGCAGGAAGGCTGTTTCGGTTTTGTAAACGTTGGTTAAACACCTAGGCCAGGGGTCTCAAACTCCCATCCCATGTGGGCCTGATGGGCATGTAAAT
>NW_023181985.1:576-782 GCF_002007445.2 Ailuropoda melanoleuca | reverse complement strand
TTCAACAGTTCCTTGGCGATTCGGGGCCTTTTCTGGTTCCATACAAATTTAGGGACTATTTGTTCCAGTTCCTTGAAAAATGTCCTCGGTATTTTGATCGTGATAGCATTGAAAGTGTAGATTGCTCTGGGTAACACGGACATTTTAACTATGTTAATTCTTCCGATCCATGAGCATGGAATATTTTTCCATCTTTTTGTGTCTTC
>NW_023181985.1:0-193 GCF_002007445.2 Ailuropoda melanoleuca | reverse complement strand
GAATAATAGTGGCGAGAGTGGGTATCCTTGTCATGTTCCTGATCTTAAGGGAAAGGCTTCCAGCTTTTCCCCATTGAGAATAATATTTGCTGTAGGTTTATCATAGATGGCTTTTATGATCCTGAGAAATGTACCATCTATTCCTACACTCTGAAGGGTTTTAATCAGGAAAGGATGCTGTATTTTGTCAAAT
>NW_023181984.1:0-928 GCF_002007445.2 Ailuropoda melanoleuca | reverse complement strand
CGCAGAAGAACGTCCTTCCCTTCGGCAGCATTGGGCGGCACTGATTCCACAGTGAGTTGGGCAGTGGTGGGTGGGTTCCAGAAGGTTAAGAGTGAGACTAGGAGGGAAGAGAGGAGACAGATCAGTATTTGGACAGATGTGTTGGGAGGGAAAACTGGGGCTCTGGGGACGGAGCAGGTCCTAATCCCCCAGCCTCAGCAGGTGTGTGTGAGTGTGCACGGGTATCTCTGTGTGTGCGTGTGTGTCTCCTGCAAGGTCAGCGGCATGACCACACTACTTCAGCGCCTCTGAACTTAATTTCATGAGAATCGAACACTCTTCCTCACATGTCTGTCACTCACTCCCTCCTGGCCCTCGGATACCTGCTCACACTCAGAGGGTCCTGGGGAGAGGCCTGCCCTGACCGCCTCCTCTAAAGACCTTCTGTCTTCACGTTCTGACTTTTCCCTGCTCTGTTCCCTTCCTGGTGCTTGTCAGTACCTGACCTCACATTCTAGATGTCTCTGCATGTCTGTCTTCCTTCCCATAGAAGTGAGCTTGGGGAGGACAGGGACTCCTCTGATCTGTGCTGTACNACCCAGGGCTGAATGAATGTGTCCCTAGTATCCTCTGGGTCTGGCGTTTGTCTGTCAGGATCTAAGGCTGGTGGGAAGGGGCAGCGATTAGGGTCCCTGGTTGTTGGTATCATCAGTTTCCCAAATTCAGTCCTCAGTGATGAGTAACTTATGAAACAGCCCTTGGCTCACCACTTCCAGATCGTGAGATTTTCCCGTTGCTGAGCCGGCTCCCCAGTCCTGCCCTGCTCTCCTGTCCCCTCTCAGAGCCCTGTCCTCCATGGGAGACCCCAGCCAGCTTCTCTCCCCCATCCTTGCCCCCTCCCAGAAATCACCCCTCTCACCTGCCAGCAGGAGCTCCTGCCAGGGGACAT
>NW_023181983.1:0-1668 GCF_002007445.2 Ailuropoda melanoleuca | reverse complement strand
GCAAAAAGAAAAGAGAAAGGACTCAAATTAATAAAATCATGAATGAAAAAGGAGAGATCACAACCAACATCGGGGAAACACAAAGACTTAGAGGAACATATTTTGAGCAACTATATGCCAACAAATTGGGCAATCTGGAAGATATAATGCATTCCTGGAAACTTATAACCTTCCAAAATTGAAAAAGGAAGAAATAGAAAATCTGAACAGACCTATAACCATAAAGTTGTTAACAATCTCCCAAAAACAGGAGTCCAAGGCCGAATGACTTTCCAGGGGAATTCTACCAAACATTTAAAGAAATAATACCTATACTTCTGAAGCTGTTTCCAAAAATAGAAATGGAAGGAAAACTTCCATAACCGTTCCATAGGCCAGCATTACCTTGATCCCAAAACCAAACAAAGATCCTACCAAAAAGGAGAATTACACACCAATATCCCTGATGAACGTGGACACAAAAATTCTCACCAAGATACTAGCGAATAGGATCCAATGGTGCCTTAAACGGATTATCCACCACGACCAAGTGGGATTGGTTCCTGGGCTGAAAGGATGGTTCAGCAATCACAAATCAATCAATGCGATACACTATACTAATAAAGGAAAAGAATCATATGATCCTTTCAAATGATGCAGAAAAAGCATTTGACAAAACACGGCATCCTTTCTTGATGAAAACACTCCATAATGTAGGAATAGAAGGAACCTACGTCAATATCATAAAAACCATCTATGAAAAGCCCACAGTGAATATCATTCTCAATGGGAAAAAACTGAGAGCTTCCTCCTAGGTTAGGAACAGGACAGGGATGCCCACTGTCACCACTGCTATTCAACATAGTACAAGAAGTCCTAGCCTCAGCAATCAGACACCAAAAAGAAATAAAAGGCATTCAAATTGGCAGGGAAGAAATCAATCACTCACTCTTCACTGATGTCACGATTCTGTACGAGGAAAACCAAAAGACTCCGCTCTAAAAGTGCTAGAACTCATACAACAATTCAGCAACGTGGCAGGATACAAAATCAAAGCACAAAAATCATTGCATTTCTATGCACTAACAACATGACTGAAGAAAGAGAAATTAAGGAACGGATCCCCTTTATAATAGCACCAAAACCCATAAGTTACCTAGGAAAAACCCCAGCCAAAGAGGTAAAGGATTCGTACTGTAAAAACTACAAAACACTTATGAAAGAAATTGAGGAAGACACGAAGAAAGAAAAACATTCCATGCTCGTGGATTGGAAGAATAAATATTGTTAAAATGTCTACGCTGTCCAGAATAATCTATACATTGAATGCAATCCCTATCAAAATACCATCGACCTTTTTCACAGAGCTGGAATCCTAAAATTTGTATAGAACCAGAAAAGACCCCGAATAGCCAGAGGATATTGAAAAAGAAAAACAAATCTGGGGACATCACAATGCCTGACTTCAAGCCCTATTACAAAGCCGTGATCATCAAGACAGCATGGGACTGGCACAAAAGCAGACACATAGATCAAAGGAACAGAATAGAGACCTCAGAAACGGACCCTCTACTCTATGGCAACTAATCTCGACAAAGCAGGAAGGATTATCTAATGGAAAAAAAAATCTCTTCCAAAAATGCTGGTGGTAAAATTGGACAGCCACAGGTAGAAGAATGAAACTGGACC
>NW_023181982.1:0-2956 GCF_002007445.2 Ailuropoda melanoleuca | reverse complement strand
AGCATTCATGTCTGAATTCCTTGTACCCGCGGAAGCACAAGTTCTGGTTTTCTAACCAGATGGTGATTTCATGCAAGTTCCGTAATCTCTCCGAACCCGNGGCAGAGTATTTACAGAAATCTTTTGGAACTCTTCTGTTAAGGAGACCTGCTTAAGCTCCTCACTCAATATTTATTGATATTAGCATGAACTCATTGATATTTATTATATACTTTGGGTTATAATCCAGAACTACTTGATACTGTCACTCAAATCGTCACTGCTCTGCAAGGCCCATGTGTTCTTACGTGTGCTTGGCAGAAGGAAGAACAAAAGAAAACGAAGACACAACCTTGTGTTTACTGTGTGCCCGCGCTGTCTTGGGTCCTTCTTGTCTTTGAAACTTACTTTAGCAGCATTCATGTCTGAATTCCTTGTACCCGCGGAAGCACAAGTTCTGGTTTTCTAACCAGATGGTGATTTCATGCAAGTTCCGTAATCTCTCCGAACCCATTTCTTAATCTGTAAGATAAGGATCATGCCTATTTGCAGGGTTGGGATGAGGATGAACTCGATAGCTTATGAAATTAATTATATGCTCCACAAAGGAGGCAAATGATCCCAATTATATGAGGTGCCTGGAATTAGAGCCACAGCCACAGAAAGGAACATGATGGTACCAGGAGCTGGAGGAGAGGGAGATGGGGAGTTTGTGTTTGATGGGACAGAGTTTCACTTTGGGATGATGAAAACGTTCTGGGGCTGGATAATGGGGATGGATGCACAACGGTGTGAATGTACTTAATGCTGCTGAGTTGTATTTGAAAATGATTAAGATGATAAATGTTGTTATGTGTATCTGACCACACAGAAACATATGCTCATTGTTAAAAATTTAGAAAACATTTTTAAAGTGTTTTAAATCCTTAGTGGGGCACCTGGCTGGCTCTTGATCTTGGGGTTGTAAGTCCAAGCCCCATGCTGGGTATAGAGATTACTTAAAAGTAAAAAAAATCATTTAAAAAATAAATAAATTTGTTTATTTATTTATTATGTTCAGTTAGCCAACATATAGGACATCATTAGTTTTTGACAGAGTGTTCAACGATTCATTAGTTGCATATAACACCCAGTGCTCATCACAACACACAAATAAATTTAAAAAAAAAATCCTTGGTAATCCCACTACTCAGTGGCCACTGTTTTGTCATTTGTAGCCTCTGTGTAGTTTGGACCCTACTCATCTAATTTTGTTCTTTTAACATTATGTATTTCCCCAGGCTGTTCAAAACTCGATAAACATTTTTATTAGGTGCATGATATTTCACCATCACTGATTAGTCGTTACCATATGTTTAGGCATATTTTTCAACATTATAAATAACACTGTAATGAACATCTCTCTGTGGATTAATGCATCTTTAACACAGACCCAGGAGGAGAATTACTGAGACAAGAGGTGACCATTTTTAAGGCGTGTGATATATGCTATCATACTTTCTCAGGAAGGTAAACCGACTGCATTGCCACAGGCTACCTAAAGGGGCTGCCCAACGTTAAATACAGTACTTTATTGTTGTAATGTCTGGTCGTGTTNAAAAAAAAAATCCTTGGTAATCCCACTACAAAACAGTGGCCACTGTTTTGTCATTTGTAGCCTCTGTGTAGTTTGGACCCTACTCATCTAATTTTGTTCTTTTAACATTATATGTTTGTATTTCCCCAGGCTGTTCAAAACTCGATAAACATTTTTATTACGTGGATGATATTCCACCGTCACTGATTAGTCGTTGCCATATGTTTAGGCATATTTTTCAACATTATAAATAACACTGTAATGAACATCTCTCTGTGGATTAATGCATCTTTAACACAGACCCAGGAGGAGAATTACTGAGACAAGAGGTGACCATTTTTAAGGCGTGTGATATATGTTGTCATACTTTCTCAGGAAGGTAAGCCGACTGCATTGCCACAGGCTACCTAAAGGGGCTGCCCAACGTTAAATACAGTACTTTATTGTTGTAATGTCTGGTCGTGTTGTTCTTTGACTTCCCCTCCCCCTCCGTTATACCCAGTGTCGTCTTTAATCATTTGTATGAAATTGTATATAGTAAGGTTATTTATTAATTTTCCCTCGCTGCCTTTAATTAGGTTTAATTATTTTTTTTTAANTCTCAGGAAGGTAAGCCGACTGCATTGCCACAGGCTACCTAAAGGGGCTGCCCAACGTTAAATACAGTACTTTATTGTTGTAATGTCTGGTCGTGTTGTTCTTTGACTTCCCCTCCCCTTCCGTTATACCCAGTGTCGTCTTTAAACATTTGTATGAAATTGTATATAGTAAGGTTATTTATTAATTTTCCCTCTCTGCCTTTAATTAGGTTTAATTATTGTCAAGCATCTGTTGCTTTTAAGAAAACAAAATGTGGAAATATTTTTATTTCCGAAGTTCGTTGATTTTTTTTCCCATACAGCACACGTAAATTCCCATAAATCACATACAGCAAGCTCCAGGTCTCAAACGCAGCGTCGGTGGGCCGCGGAGGAGCAGATGCTATTTTAGCAACCCAGACCCCCCGGCGCAGGCCCGCCGCCTTCAGTGTTCGGTCGCCCGGGCAACTGATAAACCAGCATTCCTTCCACCTGAGCCTGCGCTGGTGACGGTGGCAGCTGCGCTCCGCGCCCCCTCAAGCCCTGCAGCCTGGGGAAGTGTCCTCAGGGCCGGGCGACTGTGGCTCCAGGCTCATCCAGGAGCTTTCTAAGCGAGCCCCCGGGGTAACCGGAGGAAAATCCCTCGCACCCCCCACGCGCAGCCACGTTCTTTCCCACGACCCACAACGGTGGGCAGCGTGCTCTCTTCTCCCTCTCCTTTCCGCGGCCTTCCACCGCCTGGAAGCGTAGCTGTGTTTCCATTCTACCCGGTTCGCACAGCGCCGTCGGGGCGTCCCGGGTGCCAGCGCTCCGGCACCGCAGA
>NW_023181981.1:0-618 GCF_002007445.2 Ailuropoda melanoleuca | reverse complement strand
GAAGAGCCTCCAGGATAACACCTCCAGCTAACATCCACGTTTCCTTGGGTCCCAGATTCCCCATTGGGTAATGTGCTTGGAAGCATCCAGCAATTAGAACCAAAAAACAAAGTGCGAAAATTAGCCCTTGAAGTCAAATTGGCCTTATAGAACGTGGAACATAAAATCAAGGTGCTTTGTTACCGTGAGTGAAACACGATGAGCACAGCACAGAGAAACAAAATTTGGCCAAACCAGCGCCCAATGCAATGTTTGCTTCATCGGTAAATCCTATCAAAAATGCTGGTGGCAATGGAACGAAAACGCCTAAATCATTTCTGTCAGAAACAACACTGTGCAGTGCCCGTCTTAGCACTGTCATCATCCTTCGTAAATAGGGAAACATGAGGGAAAGTGTTCACGGAAGCCTGACGAGTGTGCNGAGTGTGCCACATAGTCGTCTCTGAGAAACCACATAATCCTGGATATATCAACGAACATCATCTCACTTAAATAAGGGAGTATAAAATAAAAAGTTCGAGAATATCAAAGACTCAGCGCCCTTCTGATTGGTATTAAAGAAGAGCGTCGTGGAAAACACCTCCAGCTAACATCCGCATTTTCAATTGGCGCCCAGAT
>NW_023181980.1:0-957 GCF_002007445.2 Ailuropoda melanoleuca | reverse complement strand
AAAAAAAATAGAAATTTTTAAAATTAAGACAATTAGAAATATAAAAAAATCTCCAGTAATGTCTTTTAGTAGATTATTCACCAAAGTCTTCATTGTCTCTCTCTAAGTGACAGTCCTGTGGTAGATCACTGTTCTAAATATCGGCTTAAAATTTGGAGATCACCAAGGCCACCATATACCAATTCTCTTAATCCCCCACCCAGCTCCATATATGCGTATTTATTTTGTTTTAAAACGGCTTTATTGAGGTATAATTGACTTATAATAAATGCACTTATTTAAAGTGTATTTTGATATATGTATACACCTGTGAAACTATCAGCAGAATGAAGATAATGAACATATCCATAACTCCCCAAAGTACTTGTGTGTGGTACTTGTTAATCTTTCCTCCATGTCGCTCTCACCCTTCTCACTGCCTGAGTCTCTGGCAACCACACTGCTCTGCTTTCTGTTACTATAAATTCATTTTTGTTTTCTAGAATTTTACATACCTGGAAGGAATCAAATATTTTTTGGCCTTGTTTTATAATATAATAGTTGTCATGTAGAATATTAACATATAATTATTTTGAGATTCATTCATGTTGTCATGTGTCAAAAATTTATTCACTTTTATTGCCAAGGAGAACTTCATTGTATGGATATACCATAATTCATTTATCATTCACCTGTTGATGGATATTTGGCTTGTTTCCAATTGTTGGTTGTTACAAATCTGTGTACATTTTTATTCAAGTCTTTGTATGAACAGATGCTTTCATTTGTCGTGGATAAATATGNATAAATATGTAGGAGTGAAATGGCTGAATCCGTTGGCAGATATATGTTTAATATTTTGAGAACTGCTACATTGTTTTCTAGTGATTGTGTCATCTTCATTCCTACTAATGATGTATCAGAATTCCAGTTTCTCTACATCCTCAACAACACTTGGTAGTGTCTGTCTTTTTAAAT
>NW_023181979.1:0-1210 GCF_002007445.2 Ailuropoda melanoleuca | reverse complement strand
CACTAAATGGAATCTCTGTAAGTTAAACTTTAATTATTATGTATGCATAAATTACTTTGAACATTTTTGATTTTCCTACACAGTTTAAGTGTGACTAGAAGAAAATAAACTGGACTAGANAAACTGGACTAGGCGAGAAAGTCTCAATGATGTTGCTATTTGAGTGGTAATTATAATTAGCAAGTTTAGACAAAAGACATCATCCTTTCAAAAGAAGGTAAACATAGTCAAAACGTTGTAGGGCAAGAGCAGCTCATTACTGTACTTTTTTGAAAGAGGTGTTAATATAAAAGATAAGGAAGAAATATCCCTAAAATAAATGCTGACTATAACTATAATATAAAAAGAAAACTAAATAAAACTAAACTCTATATAGCTAACTATAACTAAACTGAGAGCCAGGATAAAATTCAGTTTCATTAAAGTTGAACTGATGTCAGAAAGACGAAGAAGGGGGGCGCCTGGGTAGCGCAGTCGTTGAGCGTCTGCCTTCGGCTCAGGGCGTGATCCCGGTGTTCCGGAATCGAGCCCCACATCGGGCTCATCCGCTGGGAGCCTGCTTCTTCCTCTCCCACTCCCCCTGCTGTGTTCCCTCTCTCGCTGGCTGTCTCTGTCACATAAATAAAAAAAATAAAATCTTAAAAAAAAAAAAAAAAGAAAGACGAAGAAGGAGATTAGAAATGAGAAGAAGAGTAATATTATCTCTAAAAATAAAGCAAAGTAAATAATGTAGTAGGTTGATCATCACCAGAATAAAGAAAATTCTCAGTTTTGATGCAAAGTTGGGAGGAACCAAAGAAGGGAGTGCTACTCGAATTTGTTTGAATGATATGAAATCCTAGTAATCCTTGAGGGCCACCATCGAAATGGATGTATTTTCTTCCAGTATGTGAAAATGGAATTCTTTCACTATTATGAAGTATGACTATATTAAATATAGTCAAATAAAATCACAGCCCGGAGAATACGTTTAAGAAAAAATCACTAGCTTTCGTCTAAGCCTGGTGAATGGACCCAAATTTCTTATGAACATTTATTTGCTTCTTGCCCATTCTCTTTTGCCATCTACTAGATGGCAGAAATCACCAATGCTTAAGACAAAAATTTAAATAGAAATACTTAAAATTGAGAATATTCTCTCCAATAAATATTTTTCCTGTGGTTTACAAAGAGGGCCATTATTAGATGTATTATCAAAATAAATTTGAAT
>NW_023181978.1:549-782 GCF_002007445.2 Ailuropoda melanoleuca | reverse complement strand
AATGGATGGGTCATGTGTTTTTATCCAATCTGCAACCCTGCAGCGTTTTATGGGAGCATTTAAGCCGTTCACGTTGAGACTTCATACTGAGAGATATGCTTTTAATGATGCCATGTTGCCAGTAAAGTCTTTGTTTGTATCAGTTGGGACTTTCTGCTCTGTATCACTCTTGGGGCCTTTTTACCTTTATAGAACCCCCCTTAATATCTCCTGTAGGGCTGGTTTCGTGGTTA
>NW_023181978.1:0-355 GCF_002007445.2 Ailuropoda melanoleuca | reverse complement strand
TACGTTTGCCTTGGTACGTGAGAAATTTCTTTGCCCTGGCCGCTTTCAATACTGTATCCTTGGATCTGATATTTGCAAATTGCTCTATGATGTGATGTGGCGTAGTTTTGTCGNGGATGCGGTCCTCTCTGCCTCTTGGACACGAATGTTTGTTTCCCTTGCTAGATTAGGGAAGTTTTCAGCTACAATTTGTTCAAATATCTCTTCTAGACCTCTCTTTTTCTCCACCTCCTTGGGGATGTCGATGATTCTGACATTGGATCATTTCATAGAGTCAGTAATCACCCGTAATCTACATTCGTGGGCATGGATTTTTTAAGACCAGCTTCTATTTTCGTTTTTTCTTCTACTAACC
>NW_023181977.1:0-1964 GCF_002007445.2 Ailuropoda melanoleuca | reverse complement strand
CAGGAAGATACATCTGGATCTCTACAAATTAACATCTCCAGTGCTGAGTATTGAGGTACAAAGCGGGGAGCCGTGAAACCACGCACAGATATGGGAAGATAAACGGAAGGGGGAGGGAGCCGCCACGTTCGGGCGCCCAGAAGCAGTAGCCCCCTGCATGGGGGAGCGGGCGGACTCACAGACGCACCCGCGAGAAAACAGACTGAGACCTTGAGCTAGGGAACACGCGCCACCAGACTGAAACGGAGGTAGCTCCGGTACGCTCACTGGAACCAGACTGAGACCGGGAGCTCCAGGAGCGTGCGGGGGCGGCTGGTGGCTGGAGATGTTAGAAACACAAAGGACAGAGATGCACCGGCCCTGGGAGTGAGGGCTGGGACACCGGGTGTGGGGCGCACATCTCGGGACGCTGCAGGGTTGAGCAGCACCAACAGAAACAGAGTTAAAGTGGCCAGAACATCAGTGGAGAATGGTCTGCGATCCCTCTGTTCTGAGACAGAGGCTGAGATTTGGCTACTGCTGCTCTGACTCTCAGAAGAGGCACAGCAAACTGCCAGGGAAAGCCGCCAGAGAACAAAAGCCTGGAAATACCAGCTCACAGTGTGCCCACCCCCAGGGGACATGGAGACTCTACCCAAACAGGGTTGCCTAAGTAACGGCACAACAGGCCCCTCCCCCAGAAGGCAGGCTGAAAAATCAAGAAGCCCACATCCCTAAGGTCCCTATAAGAAAGAGTTCACAGTCTGGGTCCCGGTCAATAATTTGGGCTCTAGACAACCCTGCAACCTCTCCTCATCAGAATGACGAGAGGGAGAAATCCCCCCCCCAGCAAAGAAAAGACAATGAGTCTGTGGCCTCTGCCACAGAACTAATGGATATGGATCTAACCAAATTATCAGAAATGGAATTCAGAGTAACAATGGTCAAGATGATGTGTACACTTGAAAAAAGTATTAATGAAAATGTTAATGAGAATACAGAATCTCTAAGGGCGGAAATGAGTGCGAATCTGGCAGAAATTAAAAATGCTATGAGCCAAATGAAGTCAAAACTACAAGCTCTGACGGCCAGGGTGAATGAGGCAGAAGAACGTATCAGTGAATTGGAGGATGGGTTAGTAGAAAAGAAAGCTAAAATAGAATCTGGACGTAAAAAAATCCACATGCAAGAATGTAGGTTACGGGAGATTACTGACTCAAAGAAACATTCCAAAGTCAGAATCATCGGCATCCCCGAGGGGGTGGAGAAAAACAGAGGTCTAGAAGAGATATTTGAACAAACTGTAGCTGAAAACTTCCCTAATCTAGCAAGGGAAACAAACATTCATGTCCAAGAGGCAGAGAGGATCCCTCCCAAGCTCAACCACGACACACTACACCACGTCACATCATAGGGCAATTCGTAAATACTAGATCCAAGGATACAGTATTGAAAGCGTCCAGGGCAAAGAAATTTCTCACATACCAAGGCAAAGGTATCAGAATTACGTCAGACCTGTCTACACAGACCTGGAATGAGAGAAAGTGTTGGGGGGGGGCATTTTTAAAGCTCGTTCAGAGAAAAACATGCAGCCAAGGATCCTTTATCCAGCAAGGCTGTCATTTAGAATTGATGGAGAAATAAAGACCTTCCAGAATCGCCAGTCATTGACCAATTTTGTAACCACGAAACCAGCCCTACAGGAGATATTAAGGGGGGTTCTATAAAGGTAAAAAGGCCCAAGAGTGAAACAGAACAGAAAGTCANACAGAACAGAAAGTCACAATCGATAGAAACAAAGACTTTACTGGCAAAATGGCATCCTTAAAATCACATCTCTCAATATTCAGTCTCTATGTAAATGGCCTAAATGCTCCCATAAAATGCCACAGGGATGCAGATTGAATAAAAAGGCAAGACCCATCCATTTGCTGTCTACAAGAGACTCATTTTGAACCTAAAGATACATTCAGACTGAAAGTAAA
>NW_023181976.1:506-4219 GCF_002007445.2 Ailuropoda melanoleuca | reverse complement strand
AAGACTTGGTTCAAACTTAGGACAAGCCAGGGGCAAAGGGGTTAACAGAAATGGTTCACAGGAGAAGTCAGGAAATCCAGAAATGGACATGCCCACCAGAGTGGGGTCAGCCCTGGAAGATGGAGGGGTGACNAGGGGTGAACACTGATGACAGACAGACCACCAGTCCCACAGAGAGGAAGCAGCGTGGACAGTAGGAGGTGTTCAGAAAAACAACGAGGAACAGGTCTGATTTTTTGACAAGCAAGGCCACCAAGGCCAAAAAAGATGGGAATGCCCAGTAACCTCCACAGGGCTGTGAGGCTGAGGTAGGTCTGTGGATTACTGGTGCTGCCGGTTTGGTAGAATGGGAAGGGCAGGCAGCGCCCTGTTCTCTCAGCCACATTCTCATGCTAAATATTAATAATGGGAAGAAAGTCACAACTCGAGGAAACAGAATGAGATCCAAAGTAAGTGTGCAGACACAGGAATGAGAGAGAAGCTTAATGATTGTGATAGAAGCGGAGCCAGAAGAGCAGATTCTGGCATGAAGTCTTCCCAGCCGCGGCTTAGATATGCGGCACCCACACACGTTTGAGTCCAGAGTGTGTCTGAAGCTTCAGTGGTGGCTGTCTGGGTTTGGGTGCGAGGATACAGGGTTTTCGGAGCATAAGGGGTCAAAAAACTTAGTGCAAATGCCTTCCCTAGCTGGACTAACTCATTTCAAACGAAATGAATAATATAATAGATAAGAGTTAGAAATATGGATACAAAAATTGCACCTTGGCACAGCCAACTAATTCCTTACCTATTTTTCTCAGCAGTGACAAAATCCCACTTGGAGCCCCCAGTTCTGATGGCAGCATCAAGGCATAACACAGCAAGAGCACAAAGTATCCAGAATCTGTTATGTGGTTCTAGGACAACATCATCTGAACTCGGCTACACTGAGAGGATGCAAGTCCCTGCCATAGCTGCACCGCAGCAGAAGTCAGATAACATTGCTTCTCCCCACCACATTAGGCATCATATTCACAAAGATCCCTGTGCCTAGCAACACATAAAATTCAATCCAGATAAAGGGAACAGAAATCCAATTTTCACCACACCTGTAACAAATACAAAGAATGAGCTATGTAGGCTTAAGTTTCTTGCTGTGAAAAGACCATTGCTTCCAGTAGTATCCCTTACTCCATCAAACTGAGAAATGGCTAAACAAGTGATATAAATGTAACTCAATTATTTTTTTTCAGCTAACATGCAAAAAAAAAAAAGACATCAAAAAGAAACTAAGTGGACAATGATGAAATCTAAAGACAATGTGTGCTCTCCTTTTATGATCAGACACACAGCCTTTCATTCTAGGATGATTAAATTTTAAACAATTAACTACAATCAATTTTCCAATCATTTTCACAATATAGAAGAAGGAAAAATTCAGACTGAAAATATAAGATTAAAATATGTTGTACATAGTAGCTAGTCATCCAAATGTCTAGATTGGAAACCAAAATTATTTGGTATACAAAGAACTAGGAAAATCTCAACATACATGGAATGGGACAACAGACATCAAGACTAAGACCACACAAACATTGGAATAATCTATCAATTGTGAGAACTTTTGAAACAAATGGAAATACAGAATGTTTCAGCAAAGAATTAGAGGATAGAACCAGATGGAAAGATTGGAACTAAAAAAATACAATAACCAAGATAAGAACAAATTAATTAATAATAGTTAAATGATGAATGTGAAAAATTAAAATAAAGATGGAAAAATCAAAGTATCTGACTATAAAGATTTACTGTAAAGCTAAGGTATGGTGTTGGCAAAAAGATTGAAAAATACATCAATGGGATGTAATAACATTCAGAAACTATGTTTACTGAAAAACCTGTACATAAATGTTTATAGTAACTTTAAATGTAAAAGCTGAACTAGAAACTATTCAGATTCCTTCACCATGTAAATGGATGAAATACCTGGGATATATCCATACAATGAAATATTGGCCAGCAATAAAAATGAGCCAACTATTGATATACACAAAAACTTGAATGAATTTCAGAGGCATTCTGTTGCATGAAAGAAATCTTGTTTGATTCCATTTCTTAGATATTCTAGAAAATTTGTGGAACCATGACAGGATCAGAATACAAAACATTTCTATTATCCAAACAATTCCTTCACGAACTCTATAGTCACACCTTTCCTCAACCCATAACCCTTTACAACCACTGTTTTATGTCCCTATAGACATATTTGCCTCTTCTACAATAGAAAGCTGGCTCAAGCCCTTGTTTTTGTGTCTCCTGTTGTCTTTGAGTTTCCCTTGATAATGTTTTTTTTTGTGTCTGAGTTCTTTCTATTGTATTCCTCTATTATCACACATGATCCCTATTTATGTAGGAGTATGGGGTAGGGGTGCAGGCAGAGAAACTATATTCTTATCAGTTATGTATCAGTCTTTTAGTGAGCTTGTGCCTCTTGGTTGTGTCATTCCCAAGTGCTTCTCACTTTAGCTTTCTCTTTCTCTTTCTTTCTTTTTCTTTCTTTCTTTCTTTCTTTCTTTTTTTCTTTCTTTCTTTCTTTTTCTTTCTTTCTTTCTTTCTTTCATTTGAGACAGGAAGTCTAACAGGCTTGAGTTGGATATTTCCCTTTACCCACCTGGTTTAGCTTTGGTAAAGTGATTTCTCTGGAGTCAAGCATTGTTAAGGACAGCAGAAAGCCTTGGATGTACTTCCAAATGTCTACCTTTCCTTCCCCTGCCAAAGTGGGGGGAAGAGGGTGGTTCTCTGATCTTTCCTGCAGGAACCTGGTAAGGTTCCTGGAGATAAAACTCACCAACTTGGGACTCTCCTCACATTGGGCCTCTGGGTTTTCAACTCTCAAACTGTTCCACACGGTACCTCCAGAAATTTCTCAATCACAGCTCACATTTATCTTAGCCAGGATTTGCTTTTATGGGGATTTTTCCTGCTGGGCTTTGTGCTGGTGAGTTGTGATTCTGTGCATCCGACCATCTGTCTTCTGAATTTTGAGGGCAGTGCTTTGCCCTGTGTCCTCAGTTCTCTAATGGATCTAGGAAGAGCTCCTGATTTTCAGTTTGTTCAGCTTTTTTTCTTGTGGCTTGGAAGTGACAACTTCCAAGCTCTCTACCTGTGGGACTAGAAACCAGAAGTCTCCAAGAACTTCTTTTACATGAATAGAAAAATAGGATGCCCAATATCACTGCTGTTGTTACTCATGGTGCTAGAGGTTCTGGCTAACACCTTGAGACCAACAAAGGAGACACAACATGTACTGATTTAAAAAAAAAAAATTAAGTAAAATGTCCATTATTTACAGATGTTTATGAACAAGTTTAGAAAACATCAGAATTTTAATATACTATTAGAAGTAAGAAGAGTACAAGTTTGCTAGCACAGATTTTTTAAATAATCAAGACCATTCCTCTAAACTGGCAAGGGTGAAACAAAAATATATATGTAGGAACTAAGATCCAAAAGAAAGTGCACTATTCTATGAAGGAAATTCTTAAATCTTAGAGTACAAAGAAAGAAAAATATATTTGTTAATCACAAATTAATCTATAAATTTATAATTTAATGAAATCACATTAAAAATTCAGTTAGATTTTTCAAGTGCTCAACAAATTTATTTTAAAACATATATGAAAGAATTCAGATCCATGAATAGCTAAATTATTCTTTAGAAAAAAGAAAACTTG
>NW_023181976.1:0-162 GCF_002007445.2 Ailuropoda melanoleuca | reverse complement strand
GCACGCGGGACGGCTGGCGGTTGGCGGGCCACCTGCACGGGGGAGCAGGCGGACTCGCGGACGGCACCCGAGAGACAACAGACTTAGAATTCGAGCTCCAGGAGCGCGCGCAGGGCGGCTGGCGGGCCACCTGCACCGGGGAGCGGGCAGACCGCGGACCCG
>NW_023181975.1:372-558 GCF_002007445.2 Ailuropoda melanoleuca | reverse complement strand
CAATGATTCATTAGTTATGTATAACACCCGGTGCTCATCACAACACATGTCCTCCTTAATACCCATCACCCGGTTACCCATCCCCCCACCCCCTCCCTTCTGTAACCCACAGTTTGTTTCTCGGAGTCCCTAGTCTCTTATGGTTTTATACCCAATTTTTTAAATAAAAAGAACAGACTGAAAATA
>NW_023181975.1:0-356 GCF_002007445.2 Ailuropoda melanoleuca | reverse complement strand
AAATAGATAGATAGATACATAGATAGAGAGATAAAATATGAAAATGTTCCAGGGTTAAAGATCCAAATCTTCAAAAGGACTAGACCTTGGTACCCCTTTATTGACCAGTCACTGGACATGGGCTGCCTTCAGGGAGGGGTGGGTGTAACCTTGAGTAAAGTGGCTCCCTTCAGCCAAGGCAACGCCTGGAGAGGGATTTAGCTGTTAGCCATCAGCAATCAAGACCTCTGGCAGCAGGGAAAGAGACTCAAGTCCAGTTGCTGAAAGAGACTCAAGTCCCAGTTGCTGGGAACAATCTTGTCCAGGATTCTGCTTGGGCATCCCCTGGGAAAACAGAAGGGGAAGGGCAGTGAGAT
>NW_023181974.1:0-2265 GCF_002007445.2 Ailuropoda melanoleuca | reverse complement strand
TGTATACCTATATTAATAATAAGGGCATGTATCCTACAAGATCAAATTAAAAAATCACTAAAGATAAAGATCTCATAATGACAAAATTTTCCCAGTTAANTAAAAAATCACTAAAGATAAAGATTTCATAAGGACAAAATTTTCACAGTTAATGTAATTACTAGATAGAATTGATAGAATCAAAATAAACACAGCAAAATCATTAGAAGTTTCAAGAGAAATAGGCAAATCCACAGTGAGTATTTGAACAAACTTCTCTCAGTAACTGATAAAATAGACAATAATAAGTGTGTAAAGAATATAAAATATATCTTTAGTCATAAAACACTTGGCAAGTACAATATGCAAATCTGAACTAACTGACATACATAAAATACTACATCCAACTACTCCAGAATTAGTATTTTATGCAAGTAATTATAGAAAATTTGNCCAGAATTAGTATTTTATTCAAGTAATTATAGAAAATTTGCTGAGAATAGCCATATGTTGTGCCATGAAATAGATACTAAATATTACAAAGGAGTGAAATAACCCACAGGATAAATTCTGAACAGAAGAGTAATAAAGAAGAAAAAAACTATTGTAATCACCATACATTTGGAAATTATGAAATAGCATCTAAATATGACTTTGGTCAAAGAATAAATCACAACAAATGTGAGAAGGAAAGTCNCTTTGGTCAAAGAATAAATCACAACAAATATAAGAAGGGAAGTTTTATGTCACACAAAGATATGAAGTAACAAAACTGTGGAGTAAATATAAAGTGATTAGCAGCATATTGAGATCCAAATGCATTAGAAAATAAATTATAAAACCTTGAAATCAATGATCTAAGCATTAATCCAAAGAAGTTTTAAAAAGCATGACATAATACCTAAATTGGAAAGAACAAAGTAATAAATATTAAACCAGATATTATAGAAATAGAGAAAAAGCAAATAGAGACTGAGCAAAAAATTTTTTAAAAACCTGCAATGCCAAAAGAGGAGTGTCTAAATGGACTAATGAGATCATTAAATCTCTCCCAAGGGTGACAAAAAAAAATAAGAGAGGAATTCAATCATTATATTAGGAAATAGAGTGCACATAACTACACATAATACAGGCATCAAACTAAAATAATTATAATTTTGCCAATAAACTTATAAATAGTGTTGAAATTTCTACAAAAAAAAAAAAAACTACCACAACTGGTACAACAAGAAACCTTAAATCTGACTATTCATATATTGATTACAAATTTTGAATCTCCAGCTAAAAATCATCTAATAGAACTTCCAGAACGTATTGNCAATAAACTTATAAATAGTGTTGAAATTTCTACAAAAAAAAACCTACCACAACTGGTACAACAATAAACCTTAAATCTGAATATTCATATATTGATTACAAATTTTGAATCTCCAACTAAAAATCATCCAATAAAACTTCCAGAACATATTAGTATCAATGAAGTATTTAGTAAATATTTAAGAAATGTATACCAGTTCTACAAAGACATTTCCAGGGCATAGTTCAAGGACTATCTACACATTGTAAAAAATGAGAATAGCATAATCTTGATACAATAGTTGATGATGATATTATGAGGGCCTCACAATGGCTGAACCCAAAATCAAATTCACAGAAAAGGAGCTCGTGCATGCAGTGTATCCCGGTCAGCCTCCCCAGACAAAGAGCAGGATGAAGAAGAGGGCAAACAGAAACTACGTGGCCCTTGAATTCATCTATTAGGGATAAAGAGGAGTTTGACCACAAGTGGACAAACAGGAGGTTTCTAAGGAACGGGGAATGTTCTGTTCCTTAACCTAGCTTGTGGATGTCTCTACAATGATACCTTATTTTGTATGCATGGTAGATTTTTTAAAAATAAGTCTTATTTAAAAATTCTGCAATAATACAACTCTATGGTATTGTAAATCCCATTGGTGAATCCATGAAAAAATATTATAACATAGTCGTAATATGATTATATGTTTGAAAAATCTAAGAGAATCATCTGTTAGAAAAGATGACTCATTATAAGATATATTTACTAAGATCAAGTCCTTTCTCAATGCAAAAATATTAGATACATTACATATATCAATGTATTACCTACATTAGTAAAAAAAAAGGTAAGATAAAGGGATGAAAAGAAAATTTAAAAATATCTAGGACTAAACATTTTTGAAGTTGCACAATAGTACATGCATGATATGATTCATTCTTATTACTTAAAAGCCAACAAATATGGGGCACCTGGGTGGCTCAGCTGTT
>NW_023181973.1:0-570 GCF_002007445.2 Ailuropoda melanoleuca | reverse complement strand
TTCAACTCCCAGTGCAGGTATAAAGTCCCACAAAAGGAAGCCACTGGCCTCACATGGGGCAGATGCCCACCACAGATGGGTTCTGCTGTGGGTGGGACAGATTGTGCAAAAGTGTGGCAAGTCCCCGGGAACCATGTGCCTGGAGCTGGGNGGAGCTGGGAGTAGTGGCTCCCAGTAGGAAAGAGTAGGGCCACACCAGACCTCTGGAGCCAGCAGACCTCTGCCCTGGCCCGAGCTTGCAGACACCTGGCCTTAAAATCTAGCTTCTTTGAGCTCGGGTAAATGTGAGGTGGCCCAGCCAGCTGGACAGGTCAGTCGGGCACAGTTCTACCCGCGTGAGCTTACTTGTCTCTCCAGTGTCTCTGCACCAGGGAGCTTGAAGGCATCAGAGAGCTCTAGGTTCAAATCCTGGTTTGGTCACTACAGTAGTTTAAAGATGACCATAAATTCTTTGATGTCCTTTCTTTGAGAGTCAGGTCCCATAACTGCTTGACCAATAGAATATGGTGGAAGTGATGGCGTCCTTATTTCTGGGCCTGGGCTTTTAGAGAGAGCTGGGTTCTCCTATCC
>NW_023181972.1:0-649 GCF_002007445.2 Ailuropoda melanoleuca | reverse complement strand
GCTTCCTGGGAAAGGTGTGGTCTCACCTGGTGTTCACTTTGCCTGTCCTCAACTCCTGGAAGAAGCCTCGGAAGAGCTGGGCAGGCTGGGACCGTGTGCTGCAGGGTGGGTGAGTGCCTCTCCCCTGGGACAGAAGAAGTAGAAACACAGAGGGCTGGTTCCCCTTTCCTGGCCCTGTGGCCCCTCATCTCCCCCCACCTCCTGTGAGAGCTCAGGCCAGGGCCATTCCCCGTGTGTGCTTTCAGCAGAGCTGTTCTTNTTTCAGCAGAGCTGTTCTTGGTTTGGGAGCCCTTGCCGGCCGATGAGCTTGCTGCCCCCCCAACAGGGGCTGAGGCTTTGGGGGGTCACTGTTGAGAGGGGCTGCCTCCTCCTGCCAGGACTGTACCTTCCCCGGCACCTCCTCCCTTGCATGGGAACTTCTGTCTCCACTTGGCCTGGTGGGTGTTGTGGTTTCCAGCCCAGGAGCTTGCCCTAAGCCATATTTGGAGGGACGTTTGTTCACCGGAGGCCTTTGTACAAAGTGCTTGGATGGAGGGAGGCACATGTCCCAGGCCTTCATAGCAGATGCCACCCCGTGTGTCATCTTTGCTTCTGAAACTCTTACACCTGCCGACCCTTCAGACAGCTGCTGATAGTAATAAATACAGGT